>NW_027116284.1:358798-361418 GCF_000696795.3 Halyomorpha halys
TTCGCCCGGGGTACTCTTCCTGCGTACTGCCCACAATGGACTGTTATAGAGCGAAGTGCTGTCCACAATTATCCCTTGCTTCCTTAAACTTTCTATTTCTTCCCAAATATGTTTTCGAAGTGCCTGGGGGTATCGCCTGTCCTTTACGTACGTCACCCTATCCTGCTTCAATGCGATTTTGTGCACCGTTCTTCCTGTAGCTCCTAGTACTTCCCCTTCTTTGTAAAAAATATCATTATATTTGCTTAATATAGCCTCTTTCCAATTCTCCCTCTTGTTAATCACTCCGACTCTCGCTTTACCGTCATCCACGAGTTTCTGACAGCTGTACCTCTTCCCTCCAATTCTAATATCCCAATGACCCCCACTATTTTTTATCTTTGCTCCCACCTTTTCCAAAAGATCACAACCAATGATTATCTGGTAGTCTCGGGGCATTTTTCCCATTACATGGACTGTTACTTTCTCTCCCTTAGCACCCCAGTTACTCAATTCCATTTCAGTTTCCCCTTCAATGCTGCAGGGCCCACCCAGAGTGATCAACTGACAATTACATACTCTGACATGTAGTTTCCTCTCTCCATCACTCAATCTGTCAAGGGCCTCTCGGCAGACGATTGTGTTTGAGCTCCCAGTGTCTACCAGACACCTTACTCCTCTCTTCCCTCGTATAATAGGCAGACCGCCGTGCTCTCCTCTCACATGATGGTTCTCTAACGTGCGGTCGCCTCTCTGTGGGCACACTCCTCAAAACTCTCCTCTTCTTCTAGCAGTTTCTCCGGTTCTTCTCCACGTCCTCTTTTCTTGGTGATCATTCTCTCGCCCAGAGTCTCCTGCTTCATTTTCTGTCTCCGAGGTTTCGGACAATTCTGTGGCTTCACTCGCGGATCCATTCGTCCTTCGCGAGATTTTCCTCCTCCGTAATCTTTGTGCGTTAATCTCCATGGGTTCAGGCTGACTCTGCTCTTTCCGCCGATACATGTAGGGACACTGTCGGGCTATATGTCCCTCTGCCCCACATTCAAAACATCTCGTGCGCGGGCAATGCGCCACTAGATGTCCAAACTTCCCGCAACCATGACACTTGCGGTCTTCCTGTCCACCATTGTATCTGGGTCTCGCATGGGACGCTCAATTTTCCTGGTTATTATTTCTCTCTCTCCTAGCATCTCAGTGCTCTCTCCTTCTCCAAGGATTAGAATTGTTTCTCGGCCTTTGATATTCTATCCAGGTCCACCCTGGCTCTTCTACTTCCATTTGGGCCTCCGCCTCCCTAGCGCTTGTCTCTATAAGATCTTGGGCACATTCCACAAACGAGCGGTCTCTCGGCATTCCTTATTCTTCCCCAGCTCTTTTGCCAACTGAATCTTCAGTACTGTGGATAGGAATTGCATTCGATCCTGTACTTGGATCGTCTCAAACATCTCGCTGAATTTGTCTTGAATTCTGCTATAGCGTGCCAGGAGTTCTGCGGCATACTGACCATTAGACTATCTTTGTTTTATTGGTTCTCTGAACATAATGAATATATCCTCCTCTGGGGTCCACCGTCCTCCTCCGAATGCCTTCTTTAGTCTTTCTTTGATTTCCTTCCAAGGGGTCTCTTCATCTGCCTGAGTCTGATTAAGGATACTTCTTTTTACACGGCAGAGTACCGCTGCTTTCAGTGCTTTTGCATCCTCGTTGTCCAATAGATCCTCCGACATCTTCGCTTCTATTCGCACCATCAGGCGATCGCCCCCTTTTAAAAAATGATTCAATTCCCCTGTCTCTCCGGTGAATTTTTCTAGGTCCAATACCGCCTTTCTCAGGTCCTAGTTAGTTGCCGTACGGACCTCGATCCATTCTAGCGTTGTGGCATGATATTGGCTGAAGAGACTTCTGGTAATGGTTGCATCACCTGCGGAGGTGGGTTGGCAGCTGGTAAAGCTTGGTGGACTGCAGCTCCCAAGTTCCCGGGTTTTGGCACCAGTTATATTTTACTCAGGTGAAACAAAAAATAATAGGAGAGAGAGGAGTGCGAAATGAAACGCTTGAAGAGCTGTCAAAGACTTATCTATTTGCGGAGCCTGTCCGTCTTATATATACAATCGGTCAGCTGTTCTCGATCAGCTGATATAGACCTCTCAGCTGACAGTCCGTAACTTATATATAAAGTTACAGCCTTAGTTAGCTGTTACCTCGATGTCGTTAAATTACGTTTTTTTAATTGTATAAATTCATGATTTTATTTTTGACTATAAGGATAGCCTGCAAGGCAAGAAGAGGACCTGGAGACGAAAAGGATAAGCAGCTAGAACACGAGGAGAGTTCTGAGGAGCGTATTCACAGAGGGGCTGCCGCACGTTGGAGATCAACCATATTAGAGGAGAACACAGCGGTTTGCCTATAATAGAGATTGCAGGGGTGAGGTGTCTTGTAGACACTGGTAGTTCCAGTACTATCATGAGCCGAGAGGCTGTGGAGAAGATGTGTAGTGGAGAGAGAGCACACCGGATTCAAGTATGTCAGAGGGGGAGGCGGAAATAGGCTTGAACCATTGGGGATTTAGTAAGGATATCTTGAATGTACATATTGTAAAGACCATGCCGAGAGAATATAAAGTAATTGTGGGGTGTGA
>NW_027116284.1:363888-367452 GCF_000696795.3 Halyomorpha halys
TGGTGATAGATTTCAGGAAGCTGAACGAGAATACCATAGACGAAAAGTATCCAATCCCCAGATTTGAAGACATTTTGAACAGGCTAAGCGGGGCGAAGGTATTCAGCACATTGGACTTGAAGGCCGGATATCATCAAATCAAGATGCACCCTAAGGATCAACATAAGACAGCATTCACATTCGAGAGAGGCCACTATGAACTTACAAGGATGCCGTTTGGCCTCAAAAATGCTCCCATAACCTTCCAGCGCCTGATGGACGAGTTTTTGAGAGGAATAGACGAATCAGTATGCCAGATTTACATGGATGATCTCCTAGTGTTCAGTAAGAACGAAGCCGAACATGTGCAACATTTTCATAGCGTATTCTAAAGAATCAGGCAATTTGGGCTCAAATTATCGGCATATAAATCATCGTTGGGGCAGGAGCAAATAATTTTTTAGGGCCACACGATCTCCAGGCAAGGAGTTAAACCCGACGCAGATAAAGTCACAGCAATACGGAAGATGGCAGTGCCTAGGGATGTAAAGGGAGTGCGGAGGTTGCTGGGAACTTTAAGTTATTATCGGAGATTTGTGCCAGAAATGGCTGAGTACCTAAAAAGCGCAAGACCGTTCATATTGAACAACTTTAAGTCCCACTAACCGAAACACCTGCGCAAGAGTAATCCGGAATGTCTTCATCTCAACTTATCTGTTGTGTTATCTTTTCTTAAGTGGTAATTAATTTTTTTAAATTTATCTTTGATTATGGCGATGTACTGAATTAATTACGTTGCATTTTTTTTAAATTTTAATTGTATAAATTCATGATTTTATTTTTATTTGGCTTTACTTTTAGTTTGTAATAAGCGATTATGAGTATTGTCTATTTTTGCTTTCTTTATTGTATATACTTTATTGTAAATAGTTATTTTTGTTGTATTTTATATCAATTTACTGTACAGTTGAAGTTTACGAGGATTGTTCGTAAACTGGTGGGGGGGAGTTACAGCCTTAGTCAGCTGTTACTTCGATGTCAGCTGACTGAGAAGATCAGCTGATCGCATGTATATAAAGAGATGTACCAAACCAAATAAAGATAGCATGTTACAGCAGTTCACACGTGTTACATATTATTCCTTCTTCTCTTTTTTGACATTTGGCTTTCACCGATACTTAACTTATATATAGTGGAAACTGTGCCATATACCAAAATATTTTCTAGCTAATTCGTTTATTTTTTAAGGTGGCAACTAAGTGCAAGTCGCTGTATGCAGCACCAGACCTTCAGCCCTCAAACATCACTTTTAATCTTAGTGCTCACGCGATGCGAAGACATTTACAATTATAATTCTAAATCGTCCAAATTAAGGGTGGTCCTGCGGTGGATCCGAACACGCAACAGGGTGAGCGATGCAACTAACTCATGCGATCCCATCCGACTTCCTCCGTCTCGGTTATTTCTTATGAACGTTTGAAATTATAATTTTTACAGCGCGAGCTTCATGTTTTCTAACACGAATTTTAAATAAAAACGAATAATCTAATTATATTTCATTACGATAAATTTTTAGACGAAATGTAGTACTAAGCTTTTAGGACGTTATATTAATTTAGTGTACAGATTTTTTTTTTTTTTATGTCCGGTTGCTTTTCACAATTACGGGGTTATTCCTTTCCCGTTTAAATAAGAAATTGAAGTACTCCCTGATGATTATGGTATACTAATCCAATTTTATTAATTTGAGTTTTTTATTGTTTTTCATTTAAAAGCCATTTGTGAACAATTAGATTTTTTATTAATTCCTGTAACATTAACTTATTAACATGTAGAACAATGATAGAAGTACATTCCTCAAAAAAACCTTTATAAAGGGAGGTATACTCCTACCAGGTTCATCCTCAAGGATTTAATGAACCATTGACGGATCACACGACAACATAGAACAAGCTATATGTACCCGACGGATTATTTTAACTCTTCCATAACAGGTAGAAATCACAATTATTACAAACTATTTTTCATCAAAATTATTTTTTTAAATGTAAAACTTGCTAATGAAAAATAAATCAATTACAAATATAAAGAAAACAACTTAATATTTAAGATACTTCATAATTATATAGGGCACGAATTTGCAGGAGCCTCATAAAAGGTGAGAACAGGGTGAAAACTAAGACATTAGCTTGGATTAAAAGTTTTAAGGACATTGAGCCATAAATATTATTTAATAAATTACCTGTTTGGGCCACTGCTCCCGCTATCCTGTTTAAAATTTCCAAATAGACTTAAGACAGCTTTCCTTGAGCACTTAATTATTTCGGAAATTTTAATTACAAAGTTAATCCAGGCACCGCCAGCTTAAAAGTTAGCCAAGACTCCTTTGGTTTTCGGCACCCACCCTCAAATGGCGACTCTCATCCTCCCCGAGTCTCTTGGACTTTTTTCAAAGTTAAATTGGGTTTCTTTCAAGTGCCTGCCTGCGAAGAAGTCTTTAAGAGGACAAAGGTACTTTTGTATCGCCTGTCTCTCGGCCGACTTCTCTCGTGATTGTCGTCACTATGGACCCCATTTAACCTTTCCTTCATTGTTACCTGCTGTTTCTTAATTATGATTTGGCTCTTTACTGTCTGACGCTCTTAAATTAAACTGTCACACAATCACAATCACTTATTTTTACCTATTACTTGATGGCTCCAATACAGCAGATTAAGTGTCAAAACGTGATGTAAGAAATGTAGGAGTACCCCTCTAATTCCTTGATTGCTTGGAATATTAAGGATTTAAATCTTCTTTAGTAACCATTATATATCGAAGGCAGTGTTTCGGTCAGCAATTTCCTAGTCTAAATGTAAATATGTTCACACCTGTGCCCCCAGAGAGTGTTTAACGCTGCCGTTTTCCATAAAGAAAATCATAATCAAAACTAATGTCTTGATAAACTATCAATCTTTCTATACATTCGATATCATTTATTTTTGTAATTAAGTAACTACATATTCTTAAGAATCAGGTTATTTATTTAACTCGTAATAACTATTCATGCGTGTATTAGTTTTCAATGTAAGAATATATCTATGAAGCATGTTTTTACTGTATGTTATTTATTCCCTCCTTTCTAACAGGTAAACAGTTGAAAAATTAATTTTTAATTATTCTATTTAAAAATATGAAAATTCAAACAAATTATTTTAAGGACAATTTAATTCCCTGTTTCCTAATAGGAATACTCCACGATTTTAAGTAATACAAATCTACCTAAAAAAACAATAGATTTATTCCTATTACTCCATTAGTCTTTTTCCAGTTCATATGGGACTGTAGTGACCCAGTGAAAATGAAATTATTTTAACAAGAACCTTGGCAATAAAAACATCTTCAAATCTATACCAAGGTAATAGATGCTAGAATGCCCCAAGTCAAAATAAAATTTCGAAACAAGGTTTATAAACCTATAAGGCTTTAAAATACTAATGCATTTAACTAGCTTTGTGAAATTTGAATGATTAATGTAATGTCCAACTCTTTTATTTAATTATTTAATGTTATTTCCATTTAAAATATAGTAATTTACAAATATAT
>NW_027116284.1:367553-372759 GCF_000696795.3 Halyomorpha halys
CGGTATTAAACATTCAGAGATATTTAAGGCACTAAGATTAATAGGAATAGAGGACAAATATATTAAGATAATAACAGAGCTTTATAAGGAGATGACAGCATTTATTCTGCGTTTTGCTGATGATATTGTGCTCTTTCCAAAAGGCTTGGAACAACTGAGAGAAATGATGAAGCGGGTTCTGGCTTTGTGTGAAGAGGTTGGTCTTTATCTGAACTACCAGAAGACGAAACTTATGACAAATGGCGTAAAAGAGAAGTGTGAAATTAACAACCATATGTTGGCATATGTTGAAGAATATATTTATCTGGGTCAGTTAATATCATTCACGAATAGAGGAGCAAAGTTTGGACCCTTAGGCATATAATGAAGGGAAAAGCAAGTATTGACCTTAAAAGGCAGTTCTTCGATAGTTGCATTAGCCCAGTGGTCACTTATGGGTGCCAAGCGTGGTCACTGACTATAGCTCAGGAGAGGAAATTACAGCTGTGGCAAAATAATATTGGAAGAAGCATTGTGAACGTGAGGAAAAGAGATCTATTAAAAAATGCTTGGATCCAGAAAGAAACAGGACTCACTGACACACTAAAGATGACAAGATTAAGCAAATGGAAATGGGCAGGGCATCTCCTTCGATGCGAAGATGACAGATGGTCAAAAAATTGCCACAGAATGGACTCCATACGACCTTCGAAGAAAAAGAGGACGTCAAAAGAATAGATGGAGCGATATGTTCAAGAGGATGGCAGGACTCCTCTGGTGGAGAGCTGCTAGGGACAGGGATGTCTGGAAGAAAAAAAGGAAAGAACTCGCCTCCTAATAGGGCTGGTCACCCCGGGAAGTGCTGACTATTACTCCCGAAAGAGAAGACCTATGCAGGAAAGGGTACAGTAAGATGGAGGGAGGGAAGAAGAAGAGAAAATTGATAGAATTTAATGTTTTGTCAACTATTATATATATAAATTTATTTTATTTCTCTATCTTCTTTAAATGTTTATGTTATATTTTGTAATGATTTTAATGTAATATAAAAGGCTATTTCATTTCATATATAATTTAATTTAATAAAAAAAAATTAACATAATGCTTCATTATATTATTCATTCCTAATGCTATGAATCGGTTAGCTCAGATTCATAACTACGTCAAACTTATTTGTAATCTCCACATATGAATACAATCACGGCTTATAAGCCTGCAGCTAAATACCTCACTTACACCATATCTCTTCAGAGTAATTTCCTTAAACAAAGTGTGATTAAACAATGTGCAGTTAAATCTTCATGCCTTTGCTGCTTCCTCTTTTACCTGCGAAATTAGTTGAAATTGTGGTAATTTAATAATCGAACCTAGAGATTCGGGGACCGTTGAGTTTCGCGGCCCTGAGTAATTTCACCCCTTTCTGCCACTCTCCTACACCACTATGTGATTGGTATTGAATTCGCGGTAACAGTATTGACAGGAGTTTGAGTGATGCCAGAGACTGCTCCACTGCGTTACATATTATTTATAATATATGATGTAACATGGGTGCTAATTATTTTAGGAAGTTAGAAAGAAATTTTACTTTAAGAGAGATTTTAACGCATCATTATCATTTCATAGATTCGACACCTCTGAAAAGGCTTAGCAAATCCAAAGGTTCCATTTCGATATACCGTAAAATCGCAAAGTACAGACTAACCTCTACAGAACCCCGATAAAACACAAGTCTGCAAAGATCAGTCTTAACGCAATCTTTCCATCTAAGAAATTAATCAATTAATTATTTTGTTAGAGTGGATATAACTTGATATTCTATAAAACAGGCTGAGCAATTATTAATTTTATTTAAAGTAAATAATATTAAAAAGATTCGGTTCTCAATAAAAACCTTTAGTCAATGTTTATTCCTTTTAATGCAAGTTTCTTAAAAACAATTATTAGTTTTAATTCTGAAATTTCCGGAAATTTATAAGGTAAACTTGAAACTACATCAAATTTGGTACAATTCAGCATTGTAGGCATTTAGCTTTTTAGTGAGTGTCCACAAATACATTTTACAGATATATTTATTGATTATTATACTATCCATTGATTATACTATATTATTATTTGAAATTGTCTAAAAAATTGTGATAGGTGAATATATTGGAAATATTCTGTTATATTGTAATTTATAGAATATAAATACATGTATGGTAATTCCCCAACTGTATGCAAAAAACATAATAAACCAGCCGTACGTATAAAAACCCACAATTAAATTTGATAGAATTTAAAATTATTTTATTTAGAGTTTTGGTACCATATCAAGAAATAAAATAAACACATAGGTGTTGAGACAATTAACTAATGTGAAACAGTAATAAATAAAATTCTATTGATTACACAATTTTTTTTTTTTTAAGATACAACATAAAATAATAAGTTAAAAAAAACATTTAAAGGAGATGGGATTTATTAAGGTCGTATAGCATAATGTACGATTTTTAATATCAAGCTGTTCAGAAAAAAATATCTACTCAAAAAAACGTATTGATTAGGCTTTAGGATTTTTTTTATTTGTACCTGACTAATAATCAGGGTATAACGATTTTTATTCTAAAAGATGAAGATTATATTCATTTTGTGGTGGTCCCTTAATTGAAATTTCACCCTCACATTCTGATTGGAAAACCTTTTTTCATAAGCATTGACCTTCAGGTAAGTTTTCCTATTATTTTTTTATTATAATTTTTTTAAAAAAAATTTTATAGCCCCTTCAAGAAACATCACAGACAACTATCACAAATCCAATAGATAATTTAAATATTGATGAGCAGCCTAAAGTGCCAGCTGCGATGGAAGAAGGTGTAGAGCGGTCTTCCCAAACCGAAATTACAGATGAAGATCCATCTGGGTCCCATCCCACCATCCCATGGTGGGGGTCAAGTTTTCATTTCGCGGGACCGCCACAGAAAATAATAAAGTCAATCCCCACAGTCCGGCTTTGAACCGGCACGCTGTTCCCAGGTTACAAATACATGCGCCGCAACCACCTTAGCTACAGGCGGCTCTAGCTTTCCCACCAATACCAGCAGTAACAGTCATTTCTTAAAAGCTGTTAATTAGGCTAAATTGTACACCAACCACACTGGGCTTTTCCAATTAACAATTGAACTATTTGAGCCGGTGTGAGGCCTTTAATGTTCTAATCAGATTCTTTAAATAAGATCAGAAAATTTTTGAAATGTATCAAATGTCTATACACTCATTGATTTCTTAAATTAAGAATTTTATCCAATATTTCCTTCATTGAATGTCTCAATTTACTGGAATCGTGACCAATTAAAATTTTATATTTTAAAAATTACAATTAAGCGAAGAACGTCAATGTAAATTTATTTGGGAAGAAATTATTGAAGCATAAATATTAATTTTCATTATTTTAAAATAACTTGGAATTTCATATAAGAAAATTATATACGGATTAAAGAAAAGTTCGATGCTTACATTTAAATTTCATTGATATACAGAGAAAATAATAAAAATTGTGGAACGTTTTAGGTTTAAAAAGTACCTGTGATAATTTTATTTTATATTAATATTGCAAAAAAAAAAAATGAAAAGGAAAAAAATTTTCTAACAAAAGCAAAAGATTCATTTATTCCGACAACTATGTCTTTACCAAGCTGAAGAAAATGGAAAAAAAAATGCAAAAATTATAATAACCGAAACTCGGCTAAGTTGAGCTGACTCCGCCACTTCTCCCTAAAAGAGGAGAACTAATAAAATAACGAACCTCTCCCTCTCTTCCCTCAGGGGATCACTAACTTTCTCACTTCTTCATAAAATTCATCGCTTTCTATGAATTTCAGGGAGTGACTCAATACGAATCACTCAGGGCAGTTTATTTTATTCTTCTACTATGCTATAAGTATATTATGAGATTGTTTTAATAATATACAAGAAAAAAAATGAAACTATTATGGTAGAAATATTAAAAGAACAGATCAGGTATGTATTGGTAACAACTGTTAAAATTTGACCATTTTATTTGTATATTTAGTTTTTCAATTTCAATAATTTTCAGCAAAAATTATGTTTATGACCTATTTATCTATAGACAAAGAGACATACGTTAACATCTAAGTATTAATAAGCAAAAAAAAATCATCAAACTTTAACCTTTAACTGGTGTGTTAAAGAACTCCAAGAATCAACTTCATTACATATTCAAGTTCATACCTTCCTGTGATTTTTTAATTCTTAAAAGCTCGTCCCTCCTTTATGTTATAAACCATTCTGCAGAATCACATGTTAGTTGAATTTGAACATTGGAATTTGGGAAAATCCACGACCATTGGAGTGTTGTTTAATTTAATTTATTTTATTTCTTAATTTTGTTCTAAGTAAAAATCTACTTCAGGTTAGGTTTAATTTAATTATTCTCTGATAATTCCTTAACAAAGAAGACTCCAATCATGTCCTGCGAAAGTGATATAAAAACCAGGTGCATCAATGCAAAATTTAAACTAATCTTAAGCTAAAATGTTTTGCAAGGAATGCTTTCATTAACAGCTCGTTACTTTTCCAGATTTCGAAAAAAGGATTTTTTAAAATTTAATATTAAATTTATAAATACTAATATTATTATTCGAACAGACTCGATCAAAACTGCTCAAATCATCAAGCAGAAAAACTGGCAGTACTAAAAGCTACAGACTACATATTAAGACAAATAAACAACACAAAACATTATATTCAACATTTATACTTACAACGAAATAGTTATTTATTCCATAAAAAATAACAAAATTCCACACCCACTTACAGTACAAATTCTAATAACTTCATGGAAATAATGAACCAAGGCGTAGAGTAGAACAAACAATGACAGTCAACTAAAGGACGACCATTGCACAAATACAATCCAAATATCACCTCACAAAGCTACAACATAACCAAAAGTACCCTTTACAAACTGACTCAATTTCTCACGAAACAAGGACCGACTAATCAATACTTAAAGAGATTTCATTTACAAAACTCAGACGGATGTAATGCGACGGAAGAACTCAACAATTTTTCTTAAAAATTATATGAGGCAATCTACGGCAAAGGGAGAGAGAGTGTGGAAGACACATCACTCCAGAAAACGTAGTGAGCTATATGCTCCTATCAGACCAGGATTGGAACGCAGTGAAGAGATTCACCACAGTCGTTCTCAAGAAGTTTTTTTTATATA
>NW_027116284.1:373045-375833 GCF_000696795.3 Halyomorpha halys
CAAACACAATAAAGTCAGTATTTTACAGCAGTTCAAGCGAGTTAGATCTTATTCCATCTTCTCTTTTTTGACATTTTGCTTTCGCCAATACTTAACTTATATATATATATAAAACTTAAGTATCAGTGAAAGAAAAATGTTAAAAAAGAGAAGAAGGAATCTAATACGCTTGGACTGCTGTAATATATCTCTTTATATACATTCGATCAGCTGATCCCCTCAGACCGTAACTCCCCCCACCAGTTTACGAACAATTCTCGTAAACTAATATAATAATATACAAAACAAAAACAATTAATAAAAACATTTTACAATAAAAATAAACTCTTATATTCATATAATTGGAAGAACTCACAAGCTCCCTGAAATATTTCCTATATACATAATTTAAACCTAAGAATAAAATTAAAGAACTCTTTATACAATTCATAAATAACCTAAAATTAACAAAAAAACAATATTTACAAAAGTCTAAATAAACCTTAAAACAAAAAACAATTAATAGAATTACATTATAACCAATCCTTCTGTAATAAAATCTAGTAGTTGCTGGCAATATGAGAACACTCCAGTTTTTACATTGTTATTGCCGGAAATTTTAACTTTTGAATATGGACAGTTCTCCTCCTTTTAGGTTCTTTAATACTTTCTACAGTAACAATGTTGTGTTCCCTAATAATTAACACCCTGGATGGACCCTCGTGTCGCTGTATCTCCTTACCCCTGTTCGATCCCAACTTTCTGTATAAGATCGTCCCGATTTTGATCACTCCCATCCTTTCTATGACCTTTAAATTCTCCTGCGCCACCCTCCTGGTTTTTTCCTTATTCATTCTTCCTCGTGCTTTCTCCCATAACTTTCTTCGAGCAACATGGTTTTTCTGTATCTCCTCACCGCCTACTGCCATGCCCTTATAGTCCCGCCGGTGTCCTCGAAACCCAAAGAAGATCTCAAATGTTGAGAACTCCGTAACGGTGTGTACGGAATGATCATATGCCGCTATAGCCTTAGGCATTGCTACATCCGGTTCCAATCCCTTGTCGATCTGATATAAGCGAAAATGGTCACTCAACGTGCCCTGAAGCCCCTCTATACTTCCTCTGCTCTTGGAGTGCCCTGGTGTGTTGAGATGCCAAGTTGCGTCCAGGTTCTTCATTTATGTTCGAATCGTGGCATTTTCGAATTCTCTGCCTGAATCTGATGAGATACGCTTTGGAACTCCTTGGAATTGGAACCATAATCGGAGAGCTGCCAACACTGCTTTCGACGACTTGTCCTGAACATGGTGCGCCATTGCCACATTACTGAAGAGATCAATTATGGTGATCCATTTAAATCCTCTCCATGTGAAAGTGTTGAAATGTAGATCGTTGAGCGGTGCATCTGCTGTCTCCCTCAAGGTGTCTCCTCTCGCCTCCCTTTTGGTGGGTTTCTGTCAGTCATACTTGGTGCGTTGACAAATTTCGCAGTTTCCTATAACTTCTGTGATAGTCTTCTTCATCCCCACCAAAAGTACCTTCTCTTTAATGTTCGCAGGGTCTCCGAGATTCCGCGGTATATTTCCCACTAAACTGTTTTGGTTTTTTCGTCTCCCAAATCATCGTAAATATTTCCTCTTCTGGGGCCTACCGTCCTCCTCAGAATGCATTCTTTAATCTTTCAAAGCTTCCAGGTTAAAAACCGCTTGTCTAACGATCCCGTTGCCATTAGCAGCCATCATTTACAAAAAAATCAAAGAAAGAAAATTGAAAATGATAAAACAACAAAAAAAAAAATCTTCTTAAATGAAAAAATTAATTCGGTATCTAAAGTTCCTGGGTTCCGGCACCACTTCAGTACCAAAATGTTTAAACCCAAAATGTTAAAAAAGAGAAGAAGGAATAAGATCTAATACACTTGGACTGCGTTAAAATACTGGCTTTAATGGGTTCGGTACATCTCTTTATATACATTCAATCAGCTGAACCCCTCAGTCAGCTGACTCAGACCGTAACTTTTATATATAGGGAGACGAGAGGAGACACCTTGAGGGAGACAGCAGATGCACCTCTCTCAACGATCTACATTTCGACACTTTCACATGGAGAGGATTTAAATGGATCACCATAATTAATCACTTCAGTAAGGCGGCAATGGCGCACCATGTTCAGAACTTGTGATGTCCTCCTCCAAATGTCTTCTTCAGTCTCGCCTTGATCACGCTCCAAGGTATCCCCACATTCGCTTGAATTTGATTGAGGATACTTCTTTTCACCCTGTAGGTGTTCGGCTGTCTTCGCTTCAATTCGGCTTATCACCCCTTTTTAAAACGTGATTTCATTCTCCGGTTTCTCCTGTGAATTTTTCGCAGTCCGACAACACCTTCCTCAGGTCCTGGGCGGTTGCCATACGGACCTTAATCCACTCGAGCGTCTCCGCTTGAGCTTAAAGTAAGTTCCGGTATAGGCTCCATCTCTGGGTTGACTGCAGATATAGGTTGGTTGTCTCCTGCTAGAGGTTGGTTGGCTGATGCTGGAAGTGGATTGGTGAAATTCTCACCTTTGATGTTTTGAACTGCTGCTCTCACTATTCCGTTACATGCCAAAAATCAAAGAAAAAGAGAAAAAAAACATTTTTTCTTCAGACTAAAATGTGTTCTGGTATTGAAAAGTCACCGGTTTTGGCACCAGTTAAGTATCGGTAAAAGAAAAATGTCAAAAAAGAGAAGTAGGAATAATATCTGACACGCTTGAACTACATTCGATCAGATTCCCTCAGTCAGCTGACATCGAAATAACAGCTGACTCA
>NW_027116284.1:375916-408970 GCF_000696795.3 Halyomorpha halys
TATATATATGTGTGTATATGATAAAAATTAAATGATTAAAAGTATTTTTAAATTTAATGACTTTTTCAATGAAAGAAATATTAAAACAAGGCTTAACGTAGTATATGAAACCCCTTTTCGGGAATTCGGAGACCTTAGTTCTTAAAATTTCTGTGGAGGGTTTTGCCAAGCGACCACAAAAGGTAAAAAATTCCCTTCTCTCGGCTTCTGTGATATTAACCGCAAATTGAGGTCCTCACAGTCTAACTCACTTGCTCTAGAGGTTTCCCTGAGGAATTTTCACACACCTAATACATTTTTCCACCAACAAAGCCCGTAGAAAGTCTCTGCCTGGATCTTTAAGCTATCGTCTTCAAGGGAGATGAGACCCCAATTGACACTTTGGTAGTCTTCACAAGATAAAATTTCCTGTTTTATATTCCTGTTACTTTTCGCCTCCTTCATTCATTCAATAAACAGCATATTTCAGGTTTTAAACAAGTGTGATTGCGTTTTGTTCTACTTTTTTTTTCACTAACAAAGGAATGTACCTAACTGCAGGAAATACCCTTAAACATTTTTTAAAATGTTTTTTTCGGTTTAAATATCTGCTCTAATTTTGTGTTTGTTATTTTTAAATGGAAGCAAATAAAACATAAAAGTGGTGTAGTGTAATTGGGTGTTTATTATCTCTTTTAGGTATTTTTAGAGTGCTACCTATGGGTAGTTTCTCTACTTGTCTGTATCGTTCCATTATGTTCTTACATAAAATTTACTGGATATATTTTTATGTAAATATCATTAAATAAAACAATGCTATCTATTAATTTTAAAACATCGTCCCTATTGAATTAATTTTTAAAACTTTGACAAGGTGCATTGTGTGAACCGGAAAATAAGGTTAGCATTTATAAATATATATTCATATTATTTAAATAAGTGTTAGGTAAGTAAATGATATTCTCATTTCATTGAATTTCATTCTTGAATTTCCTCAATGAATTTCCTTCCTAAATATTATGCTTAAAGAATTTTTATAAGAATAAAAAAAAATCAACAATAAAACAATTCAACATTTAAAATATATAATTTAGGCACACTTTTAGGAACTCGTGCGCCTATTTGTTTATTGTTATGATGTGATGAGAGTTTTTTTTCACTTAGTTTTATTATATTTATTTCACTTCTCCTTTATGTTAAATAGAATTCTTGACTTATATCCATTTGTGGATTTATATTTATTTATTCCATGTAATAATTGAATAATTATATTCAAATAGGTAAGTAGTTAATGAAATCTCCATTATAATTAATGCACGTCTACGACATACTCTAAATAAACATCCTTCCACTTGTTTTAACCGTATCCACAGAACACATACTTCTGGGCAGGGTTTTAATTCATCAAATGTTCTAAATGATTTTATGGTGATCGTTTGTTTACTTAAAACCCAATTGTTGTAATGGTGGGTCAGTAATTAATCACTAACAACATGATTATGTGTCTAAAATAACCTGATTTATTTCATTGATCTCCAGTAACGTAATGCTTTCATGAAAAGTTGGAAGGATTTCTTCGACATATTTTTATAGTAATTGAAATATATAATTTTTTTCAACCTTATTAAATTAAAATAACCCGTAAATGATTTAAGTTAATATTCATCTCATACAGAAAATAAAAAATGCCAAACTGCCTGTTCTGACCGTATTCCGAAAATACTTAATCCTTTCCTTGAAGTACATGTATCCTTATCCATTGGCTGTTGTTTTATATGATTTTAATATTGTAAAAATTAGAATAAATATTATACTGTTAAATTGACAATATTTTCTTACAAGTCATAATATTATATAAAAACATATTTTCCAACTTCACATTATCTATTCTTCGGAATATTGAATGGGCTCCAATTAAATCATTGGTCATTCGAATGAATCACTTGAAGGTACGATTTTTCCAAGAATCGACTCGTTTATATAATTATTGATCAAGCTGAGCATCTGTATAGTAGAGTACAAACAATTATAGGTAGTTAGATGCTCCAGAGTTGGCAGAAGTTAGCTATAACTAAAGCTAAATTGCAATGGGAACTAAAAACTAACCGGTTGTTGTTAGCTGTTGGCTCAGAGCTAATTTTGGAACTTAATTAGCTATGATCTGAAACCAGCAACTAACATTTAATTATGAACTGATAGGCCATAGCTAAAACTGATATTTAGTTAGGTCTACATTTAGTTTCAACTGAAAAACTAAAATATAATATTATATTACAAAAATCCAGGTACAGGATTCGTTTTAATTTTTCCATATCAAAAAAATGGCCATGTTTATGTTTTCTGAGGTGTATCGACTAATTTTAGAGGTGCTGCTAAAGAAAAAAAATATTCAATATTACGATAACGCGCTTGAATATCGATGTATTCTAACATTTCGGATTTTTAACGTTCTGGGGTCCCAATATTTGTTTTCGGAGGTGCTGAAAATGAAATTGAAATAGATTTTTTGATCGTGCGCTTGTGAATTGATTTATATTAATTTTTCGGATTTAAAGCATATTGGGGCCCCTAATATGTTATAGGGATGCTGAAAATGAAAATAAAATCGATTTTGTGATCACGGACTAGTGTTTCGACTAAACCTTTAGGATTTCTGAAATATTGTGTTCCCTTATATGCTTTGGAAGTTACTAAAGTTTTTTTTTCATATTTTGCACAAAACTATTTTCATATTTAAAAAGAAATATAAAGATACACACATGTTAGAAATCCGAAATCGATAACAATCGCGCGATCACTAAATCGATTTTATTTTCATTTTCAGCACCTCCGAAAACATATAAATGACTCCAATATGCATGAAATCCGAAGAGTTAAAATAAATCGATACGCAAAGTGTAATTATAAAATGGATATTATTTTTATTTTTAGTACCCCTAGAAACATATATATGGGCCCAAATATGTGAGAAATCCGAAATAATAGAATAAACTAATATGCAAGTGCGTGATCATAAAAGCGATTTTATTTTCATTTTCAGAACCCCCAAAAACATATACAGAGGCCCCAATATGTTAGAAATCCGAAATTTTAAAATAATACGATACGCAGTTGTTCGATCATCAAATCGATTTTTTTTCGTTTTCAGAACCCCTGTGTTATATTATGTTATGAAGGCACCCTCATAGGTTAGGATAACCACTAATAGAGTTCAAGAATTAGCTACCATAAAAAAACTGGAACTAATTTTATTATTGCTTGTTAGCTACCGCTAGATCTTTCAACTAAATTCGTTGTTAGTTGAAATAGACAACTAACAACCAATTTAGTTGTAGAATTTTGCGGTAGCTAAAAGTCAATAGCTAAATTAGTTCCAGTTTTTTTTTTTAAGGGAAATAATTCTGACAACTATTTAGCAATTAGTTTGTACCTTATTTAGTTAACTAAATATTAGCTAGCTAATGCCCAATTCTGAGATGCACACACTAGGCTATTCCGCTGTCTGTATAGTTCACACTCCAGCGTGTACGACCATTTAAAGATTTGAAACATGTTTTTGGGTGCATATTAGAACAGAACAGAGTGCAACTTTGGTTTAAAGTAAAGCTATGACTAAACTGTCATTAATACAATTTTCATTTTACGACTATTAATTTAAAATTATTAATTATTAATAAAATTATTTATTTTCTATTAACAGTTAGTTAATTTAGTTTATTGTAGTTGTATTTAAGCTAACTTTTGGTAATCTCCGATATTAGAAATGGTTATATTGACAATCATAAGTCATGTATCTCTTGGGTTATGTTTTAGATAGTTAGCTAGTCATTACCGGTCATACGTTCTTTGAAACCATTATATATTTTTGATGAAAGGAATATGGTCCGGGTGCGGTCAAAAAAACTCAAATAGTAGAAATATACTATTTTAATGAGCCAACGTTTCCCCCACGTTGCAGGGCTTCTTCAGGGCTAAAAAAGATACAAACACATAGTTACATAAGGAAAACAAAAACATAAGTGTAAAATAACAGGGGTATAAAATGTAAAAAAGTAAGATATAATAAGAAAAATTAAAGGTAGTAAATAGTAAATGTAAAGAGTGATAGTAACAAATAGATAAGAAAAGAAATATTAAAGAAAATACAAATAAAGAGATGTAAAAAGAAAAAAGAATACAAATCAAATGATGAGACAGAATGCATACCTATTTTGACGGCAGTCAAAACAAAAATGACCGTTGGTATTGGGAGGAGTGGGGACGGCAGTTGTGCCACAATAACGAAAATAATTTGTTTACCTAATTTAAATACTGTTCTATCATGTTTACTTTACAAATTATTTTCGTTATTGTGGCACAACTGCCGTCCCCACTCCTCCCAATACCAACGGTCATTTTTGTTTTGACTGCCGTCAAAATAGGTATGCATTCTGTCTCATCATTCATATAAACTACAAAGAAGTCAGGTATTTATTTATATTGATTACATGATTGCCATAAAATGAAATCATAAAAAGATCCAATGATCCAAATAAATATGGTTCACCAAAAAATATAGACTACATTATAATTTATTATGTAATACATATCTAAATGACTGCTGAGTTGGATAATGCCTGTCGTGTTGTGTCTTGGCCGTGGGTATCGTCTATTTTATGGCCCGTCTCCTTACTTCTGTGTTGTATGTCCTTTTCCGTGGTCGAGTCCCTTTTTCCCCACATAGAGGCGTCACCATTTTTGAATCGTATACCTCATTTACTACCATTAGCCACGCCAAAAAATAATACGTTAGAAGGGAATACAGTGTTTAGTACAGGTGTTTGTATAAACTACCTGGATAATGGGATTTGTCCCTTTAGCATCTTGTACCCATTACAATGGATGTGAAAGGTGTCCTGGTGTTGAAGGAAACAAAAATCTGTACTGTACACGGAACAAGGTATCGGCAGTAAATTTGTTGCAAAGACATTATGAAACTGTTGTCGGAATTTTCAAAACATCCGTTTTACTAATGACGTTCTTAGATATCTTATTTTAATTCTATACTATGCATTAAATTCCAAGAATAATATTTTAAAGACATTAATTTTTTAAACATCCTGTTCTGAGGTTTCTGGAATGAAATGGTTCCAAGAAGGGATGTTTTGCGTCATTCAGAGACAGGAAGCAAAAGGATTAAAAGATTAAAGGGGCAGGATACAGTTTCCATCTCCAAAGACAATTTTTCAGAACCCCACTTTTCTCTAGCTCTTTAATCGAAAAATCCAAGACCTAATTTTGTCCCTCTAAGATCAGAATATTTAACTTAAGTCAAGGAATCGATATTCGGTTAAAGCTTGAAGCGACGGAGGATTAAAGAACAATGATTATAGTATTTATAATGTTACATTGTTGTCAATTTTGTTTTTATATTAAGAAATATATATACATTGGTGGTTGATACCATGTAAAATAGAACGTATAAATAAAATAAATCTCATACAAAAAATATTTGAAAGTTAAAGGCCAACATGAAATGACAGTCATTGTGTATTATTTTAACCAAGACTAAAACCAGATGCAACTATCCACATCTAAAAAAACAATATTAAGGCCATTACTGAGGTTTGGCTGTGAGGTCTAGGGAGTGAAATCCAGTACTAAAAAATAAAATAAAAATTGCAATAATTCTAAAACAAGGTTCAGAGAATCGCAATAGACACCCCTTGGTTTGTAAGAATTATTCAACTACACCCAGAACATCAATTGGAATCTAGAGACGAATTCATTACAAAAACATAATAAAAATTTTCTGGAATTGTTGAGACATGCATTCTGTCTCATCATTTGATTTGAATTATTTTTTTCATCTCTTTATTTGTACTTTCTTTAATATTTCTTCTCTTATCTATCTGTCAATATTACCCTTTTCTTTTACCATTTATAACCTTTAATTTTTCTTATTTTGTCTTACTTTTCATTTTATACCCCTGTTATTTTCCACTTATGGTTTTTCTTTTTTTCCTTTTTGTAACTATGTCAAGTGTTTGTATCTTTTTTAGCCCTGATGAAGCCCTGCAACGTGGGGCGAAACGTTGGCTCAATAAAAATAGTATAATTATTTACTATTTGGGTTTTATTTTTACCCGGACCATATTCCATTCATCAAATTCAAATTTTCGTTTTAAGTTTAATTTAAAGTTGACATGACCTGCAATGTGGAGAATCCAGCTTCCTCATGAAGACTGAATCCCTGGGTATTGCACAACATTCTGTTATAAACTGTATTTATCTATTTTTATTACTATCGTTATTAATAAAGTTTATTTATTTTTCTTTCACAAATTATATTTTCATAGCTAAAGTTGGTTATTTGTTTTATTAAATCGATAATTAAAGTATCAATTGTTTTGTTTTTATTTTTTTAATTTATTTGTTTTCTTTCATATTTCAATTGCGTGACTATTATTATTTGTATTATTGATAACTGTTAAATTATTTTAACATTGTAATAGTTAGGAGTCTTTTTTGCACGAGATTTTTTCAACCAATTTTCCAATTATTAAAAAGCTCACAAGGCCAATCTAGCAAAAAAGAAATATAAAAGTAAAAAAAAAAAATGTTGAAATTATAAATAATGACAATTTTTACGAAAGAAAAGTAACTTTGATAATAGTAAAATAGTTTTTACATGGTAGATGATATATATTTATTTTTTAAATTATTATTCCAATATTTTACTTTGAATTATCACTAAAATAAAGTATTTAATTTCATTCATATTATATATTTGTTAGTAATTCTTGGAAGAGTTTATTTATTTCATATTTGTAGATATAGCTAGCCTAGAAGGATCATCTCTCACATTACAATAAATCAGATTTTAGCTACTTTATTATTTGACAATTACTTAAAATATGGAAGCAAGATAGTTTTCGCAACAAAACACCAAATACTGACAACAAATTAATTATAACATTGGATACAATTTTTAGAAAAATACAAAATTAGTTTATTAAATTGCGAATTGTTCATAAAAATTGTCTTTACTAAACTTTTCTTCCAAAATTGTCTTCCATTTATTTTCATTAAAAATTATTTAGTACTCGTTTTGACCTTTGCTTTTTGATCTTAGAAGGTTCTCTTTTAAAGTTTTAAGAGTTATTTTGAATCCATACAATGCCCATTCTCTTCCATTTCTTTGTAGCTCTTTATATTTTTGTTTGTTTGAAAACAAAGATCATGGATGTTCATTTCTTTTTAGGCTAGCAAAGATTCATAATCGCTGAACTCGTTATAGTTACACTATAATCAGATTTGTTTCCATTTCGTAATACATTTTTGATCTATTTAAGTATTGACTAATGTAGTGATTACTTTAATGTCTTTATTTTTATGCTACTGACAGAAATGGCAATCAGCAAATGAGATGATAATAATAAAGTTAGGGTATGGGTAACGAGAGCATTTAGCTTCAATTCATTCCGGTTTTGATCCATGAACCGAAATTATATAGTATAAATATATGAATAAAGAACACTTCGATTTTGATAAACTTCCATACTTGCCACAATTCGTAGCAATGACAAAAGGCTCATCTCTGAAAGTTTTTATGTCCGACTGGAACCTTCTTCCGTCAATTTAAAACCCGACAAACAGAACTTATCGTAAACATATTCCCAAATAGTTGATTTATTAAAAAAGTAACAGTGTTGATTTTTTTCTCCCATATTTTATGTTCTTTTACATTTTTTATAATCATTTGTCGTCACCCATTTGTACGTTTTCTAAAATATTTTCAATTGTCTATTTTAACCCACCCAAATAATGTGTAAAGTCTTATTCCATCATCTTTCTAACGTAATTCTTTATTTTAATTCAGAATGTTACAGCTGCTCGTGCGCTGAACTCACTCGGATTTCCAATCTCATCCAAGTAGGCGTGTTTTATAATTTATTCTAGTTTTTCTTATCTTTCTTTTCCTCCCTTCTCCTTCTTTATTCTTTTCTTATTTTTCCTTACCCACGTTATATTTACCACATATAACGTTATTATCGTCATATTTTCTAATCACTCCTTTTGTCTTAATTAACATTATATATTTTTTCTTTATTCTATTATTTTACTTTCATATTTCAGTACCTACATGTATTTTCTTCCTCAATGTTTTTTCCCCACAACTTTAATTTTTCAATTATTATTAAATTAAAATATTTTTATTTATTTGTTTCTTTGCATAACTTTAAATTTTTATTTTCTTAGTTATTATATTGTAGCGAGAGGGAGCAAGCGGTATAGTAAAAGCTCACCAGAGCGCTCCACCTCGAGCCTCACCGAAGCTCTAAAATTTATAAATCACTTCATTTTGTTAAAGACACATTGTCATTTTTATATATTAATAATTTCTGTACATAATACTTAGCAATATCTGTACAATGAATAATAAATGATAACAATGCAATGCACGAACCTATCTCAAGCAGACATGTACCGACCGCTTCTCGGTCACAGCCGCATGGACTAGACCTATAAATAAGGGACTCTAAATCCCAAAATTCTATCGTAGATCTATATCCTTTTCTGGGTCTAGTCATGGCACAGGTGACGTATACACTGCTTGAGATAGAGAAGTTCATTGCCAATCTATTCCCGCAAAAGTTGTTATTTCTGTACGCACACCTAAGACGATGGCCTATCTCCTCTCCTTCCCTCCAGCAATCTTAGTCCGTCCGCTTCATCTCGGCAACCAATGTAATTTCCCGTCTCTCCCCGGCTCTAGTCCGTCCGCTTCATCTCGGCAACTAGAGCTGCACCTAGCCTTATCAGCTTACTGGTCCGTCCGCTTCTCGACAACTAGTAAGCTGGCTCCTATCATGACAGTTCTAGTCCGTCCGCTTCATCTCGGCAACTAGAACTGTTACTCTACCTCAGACTCTCTCACCTAGACCTCCTCTACCTGCGTCAGTGTCCAGGGCTCATCCTCTGGCACGGCCGTTCCTAACTTATAATGAATACGCCATGTCGTGGGCCTTCTGTAAAGAAAAAACAAGCTGGAGAAATCGCCTAAGACCAGACAACCCCGACAAGTGGTGACTCCGACGTGTTCAAGGCCGACAAAGAGAAGCCCGGCCGACGCAGAGAAGCCCACAAGACGGGATCCAGGCCATCACAGAGAAGCGTGAAGGGGTCCAGACCATCGGAGAGAAGCCCGACGTGATCCAAGCTGTCGAAGAGAAGCCCGACATGATCTCAAGTCGTCAGAAAGAGGCCTGACGTGATAAGTCCGTCGAAACAAGGCCCGACACTGGAAGGACCTACTTACTAGACGAGGAACAACAGATAACTGGATAGATAGCAAACAATAACGAAAGAGATGGCAGGAAAATCTTCAGAGACGGAAAGAGAAAAGACACAAGGAAAACCAGTAGGACAAAATAATAGGAGATAACATAACCCAGCGCAGTTAAACCTCAATCAGGGACCTGTGTTGCGGATTCTACATCCAAGGAAGGACTAGCCCAAGCGATATTAAGGAGATACCACTAGCAAAGACGTCTCACGATAATTCGGCAAACGCCTAGGCACCGCTCGCAAACGCAGCAGCTCATGCCTAACACCAATCAAGACGTGCTAAATCAGGAATAGACACTCTCCCAACGCTCAAGACTCAACAATTTAAAAAAAAAAAAAAAATGGAGATAACCGCGGTATCAACTCGTCAAGGACCCACAGGCAAGCCAATTCTCAAGAAGACCGAAGCCTCTATTTCCCTGCTACCAGTCCGGATAGGACAGGGCAGAACTCCCTCGGACTTCGCAGGTACAGCCGGTGTACCCATAACGAAGTCACCCGAGATGCGGAATTATGCTTCAACAACTTCTTCACTGGACCTTAAATCATGGCTGACGAAGACAAAACAATACCTATTAGCGGACCTCCTACACTGGTACGGGCGCCCATCACCTAAGGTACATCGAGACATCCCGCCAACTTGCCGCTCATGGGCCACGACTGGTGCACCGATGCTAAACCCCTAGAAAGCATTGCGCCGACCGCCCAACAACTCATGGCCCCGACTGGCGCAGAGACGCTCCAACTAAAGAAGAGCTCCCACCGACCGGCCTAACATGGCTACATCTGGTGCAAGATAACCGAATAGGATTTCACCATGACCGCCTCACTTAGCGACATCAGGTACCTTAGATGCTTCGACTTTACCTTCAGCGGAACACCGAAGTCATCCAGCCTGCTCGTACATCGTGGCACACAAACTGGCGCAGCTGATGTTCTCTCCTTCTGACCTTACTGGGACTACTACCTACCAGTACCACCTAGGAGAAAACAAATCAACAAGACGTGGAGCAACTCATCGCCCATATCAGAACTTCAATCTTTTCACCCCGGAGACACACCTAAATTCCGACTTTGATAGGAACAGTAGGAAGGGGAAGATCAGTTCCAAGTTCGCATCAACTTGAGGCGACCATCGCTGCAACTAGCAGCAATGAAAGTTACAACCCAATAAGAAAACACAACATACACTCAAATTGAGAAGAACAAGAAACCCGAAGCAAGATGGACAGTGTAGATTCCAACTAGGAAGACCAAAATACTCTCCAAATAAGAAGAAGAACAACTGGACTCAATCAAGACGACCAGTCAAACCAAGTCCACTTCTTTGACGACATCGACTAGTGTTTAAGAAACGTCCTCGATTTTTTTTTTCTACCTAATTTGAGAACTTCTAAATTGCTGAAAATTCTGAATATAACTTTTACAACTTCATGCAATGTGTTTTAAAAATATTATTTGAACCACACCAGTATCATAGGTTTTGTCCAAATGCTGTTATTAATTTTTACCTTAACCTTACGAAGGAACTCTATTTAGAAATAAAACTACACAACCAATTAAAAATATAAGATTTAAAACAGAAAAATGTATCACTGATACACGAAAAGAAGTATCTCTGATACATGAAAAAAGGTATCCATGATACATTAGAAAAATGTGTTTCTGATATATGTAAAGTCAATCTCTTCGGTAAAATTTCTGATTTTGTATGATCACGTTTAATACAAGAAGATAAACTTTATTTACTTCAGAAACAGAGACAGAGACATACATATAATTAATAAATACATAGTTATTACGAATTAGAGATTATTTATGAACTTTCTCACCTAGAGGGAGGGAAACAGAGCATTACTCAAGAACTCATTACGAGGTGCCAGCTTATCAGATGAAGTCGCATGGGGTGTTAATTCTGTTGCGTTTCAAACGTGACTTCTGTATATTAACGGTAATTATGTAATCTTCCGGTGGCGTGAACTATTTATTTTAGAAACGGGCTTTGACGGACACAATCAATGCCTTCAGGTTTAAAAGCAAGATTAAAAAAAAATTATCATTGATGTAACTAAATTAATATCAAAAGTTATGGGATTTTTTAATGTTATAAACGTTAAAGTTTATTATGTTACTAATTAGTAATGAATAACAAGTTGCCTAAGAGTAAATCGAAAAATTTATATATTTTTGCGTATAATCTAATAGAGGATTTGGTTTCCTTAATCTAAATTTTTAATTGATTTCTTCCAGATCACTCTATCCAAAGTGCATTTCTCCAGTAAATTAAGTCTTTTCACTTCTCTTGTGTTTTATCACAAGTCTTTCTTTGGTCTACTTGTTTACTTAAGCCATCCACACGTTCAATTCACTTTTCCTTCTGTTATTTTGTTGAAGTTAAAATTATAGCAGCCATTTTTCTATATCGTTCCTAAACTTTGTTATTTGTTTCACTTCAATTTTTTAATAAATTACTTTGTTCCAAGTATATTTCATATAAAACATTTTAGAGTATTTAATTTCCGACTAGAATTATGTCTTTATTATATTATTATTAATAATATATCTCTGAGATCGATCAACACTTATTTTATTATTTTAACTTCCTTCCCTCAAAATTAAGGCTCTACATTTCATGATAATTCGAATCGAATAGAAAAATATTTTCCAATGATCCACTTGCGTTAGCTACATGATCGTAACTACCTTAATTGGATCCTGCAACTATTCTTATAATACCACAAGACAAGACTTCACTAGTATACATTTATCATTTTCCTTATTTATGTATGTATTGTACGAATTTAATAATGAAGGAGGTTACGAAAAAAATAAACTAATAGAAAAAAATCATAGATTGGTCTAATGTCGTCAAAGTTCCTGCAGTTGGTGCAGACCAATGCACATTTTAACGAAGTAACTGTGATAATAGACAAAAATCATTAAAAACCAGTTATTTTATTTAAATGTTTATATTAATTAATTCCTAATTTAAAAAAACAGAACATAGCAATGACATATTAATGTATACTTTATAGTTATAGTAACATTGTTTTCAATGTTTTTATAAAAATTAAGACATTATTAGTAGCGATATAAGTATAATACATATCATAATAATGTACTACTTGTAAATTATAATAATATTAATATATTTTTTTAATAAGATAACGAATATGTTACAGTATTTTATGGTATTCTATGAAACTATAAAAGTATGGATTATTAACTATTAAGTAGTTAATTAATATTAACTATTAACTATACACGAGAAGAAGTAAGAATTACATATGAATTCATCATCAGAATATAAGATTATATTACTATAAATGTCTGCTTGATCATAATTGTCGTACTATATTATTATTAATAGTTTAACATCTTCCCTATTGACTTGCCAATTTATAAGTGTATATCAGCTGGACTAAATAAAGTCAGCCTTGTTTATGCATTTAAAGAGTGTTATTCTGCTAACCTTTTCCGTTTGTTTTATCAAAAGTTTTTTTTTTCAACAAACACGTAAGGTATATATATAATATAAATTCCTCATCATTGGTCAATAGAAATATAGCTGTATCTTAAACTAAAGAGCATTGAACTAGTTTTAGGTATGAAACTAATTTTGAAAACACCTCTTTGTTTGTTGAAATATGAAATTTCAGTCCTTGTTCATTGTGCATCCCACCCGTTCCGTCAAAAATCATCATTCTACTTCTCTATTTTTACATATCTAAAACTAAAGAATCCCTATGTTTTAGGGACAACCAACCGATTCGGCTGATATATTAAGAAGATTAGTAAGACATTATTTATTTAGAAAAATTAAATACAATTAACAATAAGGTGCATGATTAGGGTACAGCATAAATTAAGGAGCAAATTAGCTCAATATGTAAAGCATAATATCTTCTGGGTTGGGATCAGAGTCTAACTATAGTAGGTAATTATTTATCCCCTTATAACAGCTGTTAAGCGTAAAACCCATCATAGTAAACATCTAGCCTCAAAATGGGTACTTTTAATTGGAGTAAACATATAGCGGTTGAGCTACATCCTGTCAAAATCTTTCTTGCACAACCTTTGGTCTTGAAACAGGACTTCCTCATCAACTATTGAACCTTTCAAGCATTCTTTGTAATACAGGTTTCTTACCTTTATTTTTGTAACATTGATTTATGGCTATATTGTACGAATAATTAAAATTTATCTTTGCATACATCGTACACTTTAATTATCGAAATGGGTGTTAAATCAATACGGATGAGCCCATTGGCCTGTCCTAAATACAAGGTATAGTCCAATCATGTTAATTGGTAAATTTCTGCATTAGCTCGTAATGTATTACTCATTATCTGGAGAGCATTGTCACCGGCACTTGGGAGACATCCATTATTACATAATTATTGGAATGTGTCCCAAATGAATGTTGGCCTTAAGAAGTATCACTATTCAGTGGAACAACCATTTACAACCATTCATTTATTATTTAGAATTTATATTCTGCTTGTTAATATTTTATACATCTAATCATTGATTATGCCGATTTTAACGAACATCTATGGTCTTGTTGAAGTATCTGAATCTACAGAAGGGACTTAGTAAAGTTCATGTATAGGTGAATACTATTATCAGCGTGACAGATTCACCAAAAATAATATTAAAATATTCTCAATTTATGCATATTATTGACTTTATGCTTACACTGCACCAGGAAAGCTACGACTTATAAAACCAAAAAGTGACAAGTGATGAAAATGCTAAGCAATTAGCTAATAAGTACGTCTGATAAAGATATTTTCTATATATGATCATGTATTTTTTTTTCTTGCTGGCTTTTAAAAATGTTTGAATCTTAAATCTTTCTCATGCAACTTTAATGAAAATAATATCAGTATTCCCGATTTAATAGGTATCTACATTTTTAATGTATCTGATTTTATTTATTTTATCATTGCCTATTTTAGATAAGTGTACTTATTATTTTTAATTTAATGTACATTAATCCAGTTATTATTATTTTTCGTTTTCCTTGATAAAGGAATTTTCAACAATAAAATCTTTATCACTAAATGAAATTCTTTATGAAAATAAAAAATGATGAATTTCAAATTGATTGTGTGTTTTCAACGTTCATCATAAAATTTTCAAAACATCACAGTAAAAAAAATATTTTTCTTAAGAAGAAAATAATTATTTTTTCACTTATTAACCTTATTCACACCTGCCAATTGTGATGAATTTGATGAACCACTTATAGCGATACAGATTTTCTAATGGGGTGCCAGAAACTGCATTTTATTTATTTATTCGTTAATTTCTTATATATATCTCTATCAGTTCCTAATTGGAACAGACCTTCGACACTTAGAAAAGTATTTAGACCAAGAACTAGATACCACAGACCCCCTTGATATGGCATACTAAATATTAATGTTTATAATTACTTATTGGATATCCTTTTCAATGGTATTGTATTCACCAATGGGTATATGAAAACATCAAATTATACTTTAATAAAAAGTCGTATTTTTTTTATTAAATCATTATTTCAATCTTGATTAAAATTGAAGTTCAATTAAAGCTAGTTGTGTATTTTATATAAGATTGCCCATAATTTCTTTAGAAAAAATGTTTTAGTTCAACTTTACAATATTAGTTTTTTAAGATTTTGTAGGATTTATTGTTATTTATCAAAAGCTTAATTTTTTGTTTCCTTTCGTCTAGGATTACAACTGATCTTTCCAGGTCACAATAAATAAAGCGGTAGTAAACCGAAGAGGTTTGTTAACTGTAACTGTTTGCTCCAGTAGATACCGCTTATCGTTACCGGTCCCAGCTGAAATTATATCTGTAGGAATCGGAGACTACGGAATCAATAGATAATGTCAACAGTGCTTTATGCCCCTGTTAGTTCTGCAATAAGCCTGGGGTTTCTGTTGTCTTAGGCCGCCCCAGAAGGCACCCTATAAAAGAGGATAAATATTAGTATAGTTTATCGGCCCGTGGTCCTTGCAAATATCTTCCATTCTGTTTTCTTTTTCCCTCCCCATTCCACTGTTTTCAGAACATTTTCCCCATTTTTTCTCTATTTATTGGCCGAAGAACTTTAACTGGCGCCCTCTGATTTTCTCATAACTTTCCTCTGTTAAAAAAAGGATGAATTGTGAAACTTTAGGAAACAATTTTCCAACTTCCAGCTGACATTAATTTGTTCTCCTACTATTTTTCTTTTACAATTATAATTAATTACAAATATATATTGTTTTAAATCTCATTTTAATTACCTTTGTTAAAAATAAGCCGTTTTTAGATTGATTATGAAATTTATATTATATTTCTAAAAATGTTTTTTTTCGAATCCTCATCCTTTCAACAAACAATAAATATTAAAAATTATCTATCCAAAATTTTCTAAACTTATTTATATTACATATTTTCAAGAACAAACATATTAAAATTAATTCTTAAGTTATTAATTAATTAATTAATCAAATTAGTGAGCAAGCTATTTTTTAGATTATGACATTTCAAGTTATATCTTATGAAATAATTAACATAATTGTTGTGATAAATAAGGAATAGATAAAATTAAAATTTATACTTTTCGTAATTATATTTACTTAATGTTTACTATTATTATTGTGTTAAATTATTTTATATATTTATTTGGTAGATGTTCTTTTTGAACTTATTGCTTGGATTATACATCTGCTTTATTATAAGATTTACAAAAACCTGAGAAAGAAAATGCTATAAAGTTTCAGTAAATTATCTCCAGTCGACAACTTGTAAATGAAAGTTAAAAGTAGGCGTATTTCGTTCAAAATTAAATAATGGTTAGTAAAGACTTTTTTTGGAAAGGTATTTGAACGTTTCTGAAAATCACTACTCGACTTTATATTTAATTGTATTCAGTATTTCGAAAGCTACTGTTTTTTTTAAGATTAACGTATTAAGGAAAAAAGTTTACCACATTTCATGTGTAACTCCGTTTATCTATTATCAACTATTATATGAATAGAGCGCGCAGTAAAAAGGGCAATATCCTAGAAAGTGACGAATAAGCGATTTATGGGTCTTTACTTTAATCTCCCTTCACTATACTCTTATCCCGATTGGATCATTTATATAGAACATAAAAGAATGAATGGAGATAAAAATGTGATCACGGATTAGTTTTGGAGGCCCCTCACCTTCAATTTCTTTATAATCGAATCCACATGGAACGGACACTTCAAAATACCAGATACGTATTTCACTGTACACCTTCAATTACTAATGGTAGAAAAAGGTAGTAATGCAGTATATTAATTCATTAATAATTCTATTAATGTTTTTTTCTGTTTTAGAGGGATCAGAAAAAAGAAAATCATGGATTAGTGAGATATTGTGATGAAGTCCTCAGTGGCAAATTTATGAATGTACTTTTTACGGATTTAATAAAGTTATATAGCATGTATGGTCATCTGTTGCTAATATTTATAGTTTTCTTGGATATTTCAGGTATAGAACCGTGAATCACATTTTTTTCTCTTTTGAGGAAATTGTTCTCTTTAACAGCCGTTTTCTTGCATAATAGTGGTTGATCAAAGAGAAACTCGGTATAAACATGCAAGAAATTTTGATTACTTTAATTACATAAAAATGATTTTTTAAATATTTAAAAATATAAAATTATTATTATTTAAATTTTCCAAAAAAAAAAAAATTTTCCGGGGTAGAGAAGAAATTTTTGTGTGGTATTTTGTGACAAGATACCAGTTGTGGTAAGCAAACCTTAGGATTTTGTTCAGCGACTCTAAAAACTGAGGTTTACCAAAATTTGTGACTATTTTTTTTTTTTAAACTAACAAATCTTTCACTCACTTTCCCTATTTAATTCATAATCCCATTTCTTCAGAACATTAAGATTACTCCATAATTAAAGGAAAATAAAACATTTTCACACAAGGATTTATCCAACTCATTTTTTGTCTAGTTAAAATTTTAGTTTATAATTTATTCAAATTTTTTTTATTAGATAAAAGTTTGGTCAAGATAAATAAACTTTTATTAATGATTGACTATACAACTAAATTTGTATTTGACTTATTCCAAACTATGATTTCAACAGGACACAAAGGAACTTTTGACTCCTTATGTGAACGGTGTGGAGTATTAATATCGTCTCTACCTTTTTTTCCGGAAATCGTGTCTCTGAACTCACAAAAAGACTTGATACTTCATCTCAGGTTACTTACACCAAACGGTCGGTTAATAAGTATCTACCTGAGACCAAACAGATGAAAGATATAGCAAGTAAAAAGTGCAGACTATACTTTATTATTGTAGTACGGAAAGTTCATTATTCAGTTGTTCAGTTATCTGTAAGTGCCTTTCACTCGTCTCTTCATAGGATGTTACGGCACTATTTTATCTTTAATGATATCATTTCTCGATTGGAAACCGTCTAGCATGGCCCGTGAGAATATCTAAGGTAAAGACAAAATGATAGACAGTCTTTAAAAATACAAACTGAAACAACTGAAGGTACGCGTTTAGCGTTAAATATGAAACGGCTTGGGGAAAGGAACGTTAGAGACGGTAAGAACATTGAATTATTAAAGCGAGGCTCTTACGTCTTATTCTCGTCCTGTATGAAACTCCTTTGTATCTGATGTAGGGGTAATTTTCCCAATATCTCTACAGAATTAGTCCAAACATAAGGAACTAGATTCATGAAATATTGGATTAGAACTTATTTATTATATGATAATACAAAAATAAATTTACTGAGTTTGACTGTTTTTTTTCTCAGAATAGGGTGCAATGATTTCCTTTTGCACCGGTTATTTCTCATGCTGGATCATTCATCTTGCATTGACAAGAGCAATATATGGAGAACATTTTTACTGCCAATCATTCTCCCCATTTAATGGCATATAAGATTCATGTCATATCAGATGTAAAATAAGTATATTTTAGTAGAAGCCATTACTTGGCAAACTAGTCTATTGGGCGTAACCCTGTTATTGTATCAAGCACCTATCAGCTCCGTGGGCTAAATTTTAAATATATTTTATGTTATTTGTTTTCTTCATCACTACCAAAAGTAAAGAAGCGCTTTATATATGCAGGAAATAAAAAAATATATGTGTTTTCAGAATCATAAATTATCACCTGCATTCAGCGGTTTAGGCATCAAGGAACACATTTTGTTCCGTATTTGTGTGTTGTTAAATATGTATGATAGACTTAATCCCATTTCGATAAAGTTTTTGGGACGTGTGCTAGTTGTAACTAGGTGATTTGACATTAATTTTATCAAATTCCAACTACTTTCGCTTTCATATGCAAAGTCATTGAAAACTGACATTTAGTGGACTTGGTCTTGTTCGTAAATGAGCTACCCATATGTACTTATTTAAGGCTGTTATTACTTTTTTGATAACAAATGAGACACCTAATGAAATAAATTTTATTAAAATTTAGGTATAGTAAACTGAGAAAACATAAATAACTTTAAAATCAGATATGTTAACACACAACGCTCACTTTCCATCCTTCTTTGTGAAAAAGCACTGTTGAAATGAAAATTGAAAAGTTTTAGGTTTTTTAAATTAAATTATTATAACTTATTAAGAGATATCACTTGTAATGCAAATGTAAATTCGTACAATGTTAGTGTGATATCAATTTTAGTTTTGAAGATAGAAACAATACCGTAAAACATTAAATTATAACTACATCTCAGTTTTTATCAACAAAGGTATAAATGAAGGAGTAAGTTAGCTATTTATTTCAAATTGGTTATTTCATTATGATATACCGATACCTCATATAACAAAAGAGTTGAAAGTCCATCCATAATTAACAGGTTTCAGAATTTATTTTTTTTAGATACTTTATCAAAATATCATTTTGGTTTCTAAATTCTTAAATTTTTCTTTTACAAAGGTATTAAAAAATTAGACAGAAATTATACATAAAAAAATAAAACGTAACAGTTTAATTCATTTTACTTTAATCACTTATAGAGAGCTAACTTCAAATTGTTAAAATAAAGGAATTAGGTCTCCGGTTAATTGAATAAATCAATGTATGGCAAGTTACTTATTTGATATTCCTATGAATTTTATTTTATTAAGTTTTTTTTAAATAGACATGTAATAAAACAGATTCCATAACATATAATTTTTGAGCTATTTTTTTTTATTTCCCTACATATGATAATATGTAAACCGATGAATCATTGTAACCTTGCCCTCTTATAAATAGAATTCTCTTAAAAACAATTAAAAAGTTTTATTTATTGACTTCTGTCTTAGAACTTGGACGGCAATAAATGTATTAAATGAGCTCTTGCGTGCGGTGGGCATGAAAATAATTTTTCCAAACGATATCGATCTGCATAAATAATGAATGATTTCTTATTTCTAGAGAACAAAACGAAGTTGCACATAATAAAACATAAAACAAAGTATATTATTCGGTGGCGGTTGATCATATATACACTTCAAAATGTGTTAAACGTAACAAACAATATTGTATTTGGATAATTGACAATTTTAATTAATTCACATTATAAACCACTATAGACAACCCAAAGGTGCGTTGGTTTCATCTACCAAGTGAAAATTGTGATTTTGTTAAGGATATTCAACAGCCAAGTCCAAGAAAAATAAAATATTTTCGGGAAAATCGATGATTTTAAAACAATAAATCTAAGAAGAATCATACATTATAAATTACCATTATGAATTATGACTTTCTTCCAGGAATTCACATGTGATCATTATATAAAAATTAAACAAAAGTTATAATCCGTTCTGCAGGTTTTCTCACCCTGTGATTGGTAAAGACCAAAAGAGTACCTAGAGGCTGTACCTGCCGGATAAAAAAAAAATTAAGCATCATTGATCTGTTAAAGCTATAATTAATGTGAAATCTATTTACAAAAAAAATTGATAAAATGCTTTATATTTGATCACCCTGACCAGAACTTCATTCTAAAGTGCAATAAATGTATAACGTTTTTGTCCTTATTCCAATTCACTTATATCAATAAGATATACTTATATAATTATATAAGTTACAGTCAGCTGTTATTTCCATGTCAGCTGACTAACTAGATCATCTGATCGAATGATATAAATAGAGGAGGATAAGGACCAATAAATTGATTCTGTTTCTTGAAACTGTGAGAGTCATTTCGTATTCTTTTTTATGTACTTTTACTATTTGGCCTCGACGATACTTTACTTATATACATAATTAATTATTAAATTAATATATTTATTGCCCTAAATATCTATTTGTACTTACCAATTTTTTTCAAAAAAAGTAATGATTATAAAATAATTGGTAAACTCAGAGGAATATTCGTTAAACAATTTCCTAAGAGTTTGGAACGAAGATGTAGAAAAAATTCTTAGAGAGTAGGTTTTAAGAGATTGACTAATTTCTAGATCATGTTCTAGACACAATTTCGCACCACATCATAGAATAGTGAATATGCTGTTTTATTAATGAAAGGTCTGAATATATTTTATAGATGAAACAATCTATATACTCGAAAGGGTGAGTTTGCAGTTCACTTAAAATAAAACATTTACTCTAATTATGAAATAATTATAAAATATCAGACACTATATTAGAAATATTCCTATGCTCTCTTGTTTTATGTTATTTAGGTTCAACTCGTGCGTGTTTCAGTATCATAAGGTAATAAACTAATTAAGAACAAATATTAAATATGGCAGATTTCATTATGAAGAAAACATTTTAAATTACCCTCATCACTAATGTATTTAAATCCATGAGGGTTATAAAATCTGCATAGCAATAAAAATATATCGTACGTTCTACATCAAGATAAGATTAGATTCCTTGATATGACACTTAAGTAAGAGCTACTTAGTGATCGATAAGAGTAATTGACCTAATTATTTTATGAAATAAAGTTGTATTGTATTCTTACAGATTGACATATAAAAAAATTAAATATTTTTATATATATTTAAAGATTAATATTATTAGCTCTCACATGTTCCGATTTTTTCCAATAATCTTGACAAGTCTTTATAATGAATAATTTATTATTTATATTTTATGAATTTGGTATGACACTTAAAAAAAAAAAAAAATATCGGATTGTTAATTTTGTAGCTTTCAGACAATTGTAATATAGAATGATGCGTTCAAGATTTTACGCATTAATTTTAAATAAAAGAACGTATTAATGTCTCAATAAATCAGTAAGATCCTCCCGTATCTGTCTTCTGTTAGCCTAAGAGCTTTTGAAAATACCTTGCGAAAAATATGCTTGTTGTTCGTAATCAATTGAAATTATAAAAAAAAGTTTAGATAGTAAAGTAATAAACAGTATTAAAGGTTCAGTCTACATAGGAGACCAATTGAGTTCGAGAGAAATTAGACTTACATTATTCAAATTTATAACATTTAAAAACTATAAATTTGATTTATACACATTTTTAATCATTTGGTTTTATAAGATTTAACGATCCCATCTAGTGAATCTAAGATTGAAAGGGAATGCACTTGCCGAAATTAATCCACACTCATGTGTTTTTGTCCTTGGGGAGGTAGATTCGAAAAAGGTACAGAATGTACTTATACCTTGTCTTCGTTGAGAATGAGCCAAAGTTGTACTCGACTCAGTGATAAAAACTAAATATGACAAATAACTCTGTTTACCAGACAAGAAGAACTCTACTTACCAACAGTCTGGCAAAGATTGTTGGTAAGTAGAGTTCTCACAGAATGGATATATCAAAACCTCAGATATTACACTGCATACTTTCAAGTAAAAACGGTGAAAAAAAGTTGTATTTAATTTTATTTATGTCACATTTACTTAATGTAATTTATTAATTCATGTATTATTTTCTGTTTTAGAGGCATTAGGGGAAAAAAGAGCTAGCTAAGGATGGGTCCAGAGATAGTGCTTATTTCCGGATTCTGGCCCGGCGTATATACACAAATATGTCATTTTTGTCATAGAAGTCCAAGAATATTACAAATCTATCCTTTCAATGCACTGCTTTGGCGCTAATTTGGGGCTAATCAATTAATGAAATCAAAATTAAAATCTGTACCGTTACAACCTATGAAGGGTCAGGGGTTCAGTACTTTATAAGGAAGTACTGTTACTAGACCAACGGTTGTGCAAGGAGGTGATTTAGTCAGAATCACGCTCAACCACTTGATTTTTACCTAATTAAGTGCACCCAATTTAAGAGACTTGGTGGACCCGAGGAGACCTCCAAGAACCCTTGTTGACTCACGGCTACAATGTAACAGAAAACAATTTTCTGCCCAGCCGGATTCGAACTTGAGGTCTTGGAGTTAGTAGCCACGCACCCTACCTCGGGGCTTGCCGCGCTCACGGGGCTAATCAATTTCCCTTATTTAATTTTCTCAGATCAAAAGGCTTATGACTGATAGTGTTCTTTGCCAATCAAATCTGCCGGGCAAGTACGCCAGTATCTACTTGATTTTATAATTTGCTAAAGAGCTCTATCGGTAGTGATGGTCGTTGTGAGTCCTTTTTGTTTTTTAGACGTAACCCGACAATCGAATACGTGAAACAAGAAATATGCTGTAAGATGGTCAAGGACACCTTTACCTTCAGTTTAAATAATTTCATGTGTTGCTTTACTAGCTGCACGGTTCAAATGTTTAAAAATGTGCATATTTTTTTCTTAACACAAGAGAATTGGTCATTAATATACATAGAATAGCTTTACCAAATGATTTAGTATTTATTGATTTTTTTATTGCTGAATACAGTAAAGAATAAAAAAGGCGTTCAGAGGAGGGCAATGGGCCCTAGGAGAAAATATATTTATGACGATCCGAGAGACAAAGAAACCGAAACATCCTACTGGGCAGTATGCCGCAGAACTCCTGGCACGCTACAACAGAATTCTAGATAAACTCAGCGAGATGATGGAAACATGCAGGTGCAGGGTCGGATGCAATTCCTATCCATAGTACTGAAGGTTCAATTGGCAAAATAGCTGGGGAAGAAGGAAGGAATTCCGAGAGAGCGCTCATTTGGGGAATGTGCACAAGATCTCATTGATACAAGCGCTAGAGAGGTGGAGGCCCGCATGGAAGTAGAAGAGAAGGGGTGGACCCGGATAGAATACCAACGGCGAAAGCAATAGAATACGAAGAAGGAGAGCGACCCATAGAATACGCAAGTCGACGTCTCACCGTGGAGACCCGCTTCGGTGCACTGGAATGCGAGTTGCTGTTAATCCTTTGGGCGGTGAAACACTTCCGACCATGGGAAATGTTTTCGGGTACACACCGACCACAGACCATTGTAATGGGTTGGTAAGCTGAAGGAGACATCTGCACGGATCACCAGATAGATGGCGATCCTCAGCCAGTACAATATGAACATAGCGTACAAGCACGGAAGGACAACGAGATTGCGGAATGACTTTCAAGGATGGCAATATTTAATGCAATCGTGGATCAGTAAGATGAACCATCGGGAAGAGGGAGACAGTTCCTAAGAGAGTGGGCCCCAGAAGATGAAGAACATGAAATGTCAGACACCGAGAACAGGGTTGTCACATCCGAAGACGAAGAATCAACTGCAAGTAGACCCATGGAAATGGAAGAGTTAGACAAAATGATGAACGACAAAAATCGCCAGGTCATCTGGAAAACCAAGACTTCGTATTCGGGACCAGATTGAGAAGGGACTCGAGCCGGACGAGATGATGTAAATCATGGCAATCATCGCATACACCCACTCGATACACTCCGTCACAGGGTTTGCTCCAATTGAGGTTATTTTTGGATTACGTAGGGGTCACAGGGACTATCGGGTTACGGCAGCAGGAGAGAGAGCAATATTGCTGTAAACAGAATGGCACGCGGAGGGTGTGGGCTAAAGTTAAGGACAGGATAGAGAGGGAGAAGCAAGACTTGGTGGCAAGTCAAACATAACTTGGTAACCATAGAGAGTTTAAAGGAACCAAGAAAACGTAGGATGGTCCATTCGGTGCTGTTGAAACTTCCTACAGCGGCGAAACATTGATAGCCTTGAATTTGTTTCAGAAGAATTTTGTTGAAGAAAATAGCTTGTAGTCTTTTTGATTGTTGTACAGATAGTGTTTTTTTTTTATTACTTTTTTTTTTACTTACTGTATTTGTATGTTGTTTTTTTTCTTAGGTTTAAATGTATATATTCTTACTTTCTTTTGTTGCATTCAATGTGTAGCTTTGTATAGATTTATGTCATATTAATGTATATTATGTAACAAGTTTACGAGGACTGTTCGTAAGCTGGTGGGAGGAAGGGAGTTACTGTCAGCTTTACACCTCATATCCACTGTGAACGTGTTAAAGAACTGATGCACATTCGAATACAAATTCTAGTGCCCGAATTCCGTTATTTTATTAAGAACCGGGAATGAATATTTGATAATTCATCCCCTTATCCCGATAAATTCTTGGGATTCTAGAATGTAATATTACAAATTGATTTTGTCCGAAAACAGGTTATAACCTATCGATTAGTTGTAGAAGTTTTATAATTTGGCAGAACATTGTCCAATGTACTTGTAAGATGTTCCTCATAACATCACGATAATATAAGGACTGATAAGTAGTACTAACATTAATTTGAACCTTGTATATATTTTTGATACTTATAGAAAAAAAATAATAAAATTATAACAACCTCAGGAGATTTTGTGTTACTGGAGGAACTTAAAAAGCAAAAAAAAATAATATCATATAAAATCAAATTTTCCTACTAATTCATTAAGCTGCTTAACAACAGGGTTTTAGTAATTTTACAAGAATAATTAAATACTTGTGGTTTCACAGATTTATCCACAATAAAACATGTCAAAGTTATTTTGTTTTCCTTCTCTTCAACAGTAATTCTAAGAGTGCCCTCTCTTTACTTTATAATACTCTTTATTTAATTTACATACATGATCCATGCTCTCGAGAGCATATTGCCTTGTAAGAAAAATATTAGTTCATTTCCATAACACATTTATATAATTATATAAACAATAAAGGAAATATAAAGTAAATACCTATAAATATTTTTTATCTGAAGTAAAAAAAAATAAAGGTTAAAAAAAAAGTGATTATGAATTAACAATGACTACAAAGTAAAATAATCTAAAAATGAAAATAAAGTAATAATAAATATTGTCATGAATAATTAAGAATGGAGTCCAAGAGCGAAAAGTAATATGAATTTTTGCTAAAGATGTTATTTCTCCTTTGTGATTTTATGTAAAATGTGTTGAGGCACAGGCCAGTAAAGACCATCAATAGCTTTTTTTTTTATTAGCTTAGTTTCGCCCGGTTCCAGTAGTCTACAGTCGTAAAGTAAATGTCTAAAGTCCTACACAGTTTATTGATAATATGCCAGAGCTATGAATAATTAGTATTGTGAAGCCCTGAAAAAATGAAATTGAATTTAAAATACTTACAATTAAAATTTTAATCATAAATGTGTTCACCCAGATTTTAGGAAATTGTTTTTATTGTTATAATAGTACAGAGGAAATGCAATGCATATTATTATATTAAATTATGAAGGCAACAAGTAAAGTATTACAAATCTCAATTTCAAAAATAACTTGGTATATACTTCCAAATATATCAGCAATATATTCATCATAGAGCTAAGTTCAATACTGTGTAATCATTTTTATTCGTTGTGGAAACCTCTCTCAACCTTTCCTCCTAAGATCATTAATATTGTACTGCACCTCGTAGTTGAGGTGTAACAGACCCAATCAATTTTCAATCAGCAAAATAACTTTGAACCTCCTTTCTTTTTATTTTTTTTTTATTTTTAGGCATAACTACATTTTATAATATTCTGTTATAATTTTTATTTTTCTTAAAAACGTTAACTATGCCGATACTGTAGTATATATAACCTCTTGAACTCGCATAAATTATAGATATTCTTTGGTAAAAAAGAAAAAAATGGTGCATTTTTGGTGTAAATGTCTAACAGTTTTTTATAAGCCTGCATTGCTAACAGATTTAGAATCTATTTAACTCAAAAGCTAAACACACAACAGAGTATGAATGTCATTTTTTACTTGATATTCTTGGTATTGGTTCATCCTTGGTATAATTGTGTTAAAAATATTAAAAATTAAACACGATCAAATTTTATTAATGGTTACTTTTAAATGAATCAATCGTTAGGCCGAATCTGAACAAACAATTTCACAAGGCTGTTTTATTCTTCTTCATTTTTTAATTAATAGGTAGGTATTTATTTTTATGGTTTCAATCACACAATTCGGCGAAGTGTAACCGTCCTCATTTTCCAATTTAATCCTCCAAATAAAAAAAATCAGTCTTTTGATCAAGTCTGGTATAAAAAATGGTAAAAAAAAATCGTTAAAAAATTCTATAATTCTATAAAAAAAATCGATATTAATTATTATTAGTTTGGCGCTACAACACGTTGACGCGACCAGACCTCCTCAACCAGCAGCCCCAGGAATTTTATGCCCTGTGCAGCTGCCATCCAGTTCTGGATTCCCAAATCCCTCCCATCCGCAGCCTCACAGTCAATCCATCGAAGTTGGAGGCGGCCAGAACTCCGCCCATGGACTATCTCCGTCAGTAATCTTATAGGAGTTTATTGTTCCTCTATCCTGGCCACATGTCCAGCCCATCTCAGGCGATATCGTTTGATAAGACTAACAACGTCAGGCTAGATATTGATTCATTTGAATTAATTGAGTCCTAAGAAACTGTTGTCATTGAATTACTTTTGCAATGGCATTTTACGTGTTTTAAATTACCAATTAGATACCTTCATAAAAAATTAACTATTTATTATACATTAGAGAGTGCTATTGAGTAATATAAACATTAACGCTACATAACTGAACAGATTATCAATTTAGAATTTAATATACCCATGAATAGAAATTGATCAACGATTTGAATAAAAAAAATGATGTAAATGACCGTAGACAATTTAATACAATAACAATGATTCAGATTGATTGTTTGGCCATGTAATACTTTGCATTATAATTAATCACCTAGCTGGATGAGTAAAAATCTACAGGTAGTGGGCGATAGTACAGTAACCTAGAAGGAGGTGCAATAGTCATGTGGCCGTCTGTCATCGCTCTGTCTTCCATCTAATCCTATCACAGTAGCTCTTAACTTTTTTAAAAACATTTCAACATTGTTGAACTAAGAAAAATTCACAACATCCTTGTCGAGGTAAAAATAAAGAAAATGTCACAATAATTATTCCTAGAGCCGTTGAGTGTGTACGAAAATATTCAATAAATTCTAGAATGCAATGTTTATACACTATTTTAATGTTAGATTCATTCTCCTTTTCTTTTTTTCAGACTATCCAATAAGTGTTTATAGAAAACTATAACTGACTTTTTGTTACAGCTTTTAGTTTAATTATACCTTACGACTCTGGACTATTCCATGTCTATATCCTTTTAAAAGGGGCCTTCAATTTCTATCGAAGACTTTCTGTTACGTCGACAGGTATCAATCGGTTTTTATGACAAATCACTATTTCCACAGGTTCTAAGACCATCATGAAGTCTTGGCTAGAAACCTCTTAGTGAACATTCATAATATTGCAATGTTGAATACATTGCATTCTTGACTTCCGCTCTAAGTCCCATATGTTGTTGATTGGCCAGAACCAGGAACCAATCCTTCGATGATAAACACACAAACCCACTTTTGATTTCTAATCTGGTTTCTTCTATATTACCTAATAATCCTCCTAGGTGTGTGAAAATAATGCCATCGTATAGCTCACATCACATTTTCTTGTTGTGTATATTTTTTAATATAGTTGTAGTTATCAATAAATAAATTATTAAAAAAAAATATTTCAAATAAGCTATGCTACAGTTTGTTTACAGCACATTAAGTTTGTTAAGATTTCTTTCCAAAAGCCGCCATTTTTACATCTATAAATAATAGAAAATTACAGATTTTTATTTTCACTATATTTAATATATAATAAGAAGTATAGTAATCGGGAACAACTTCAAATCGTTATAGACCGGACATTTATACGGTGTACGATGATGGTGGAGCTCGCTTATGACCAGGGCAAGACGAATTTGGTGTCCCAAAGGGCTCGGTATTAGGGCCTCTTCTTTGGAACGTCATGAACGACGCAATCTTCAAATTAGCAATGCCGGAGGGAACCACAGTTGTGGGATTCGCATATGACGTTGCAGTTGTAGTGGCTGCGAAGCACTTGGAAGAAGTTACCCTCATCGCAAACCAAGCTGTTGCAACAGTCCGAGGTTGGCTTGTCTTTGGTAGGCCTACAACTTGCAGATCACAAGACCGAGGCTCTCCTAGTAACTAGCAGGAAGCAGACTGAGTCCATCACTGTCACGGTTGGTACGCACGAAATTTGTTCCCAGTCTTGCTCAAAATACCTAGGAGTTACGATTGATGCACGTCTCCGCTTTAACATTCACACGGAGTATATCAGCGCCAAATCTGCTAAAGTAGCATCCCTGTTGTCACGCCTTATGCCAAACGTGGGAGGTCCCAGAGAAAGTTGCCGAAGGGTCTTGCTACTGTTGTTCCCTCCATTATGTTATGTGCAGCCCCGATTAGGAAAGAAGCGATAGTTACCAAATCATACAGGAGAAAATTGGTTTCAGTGTACCGCAGGGTTTCTTTAAGGACGGTTAGTGCTGTTCGAACTGTTTCCTACGAAGTATGCGTGATAGCCCGAATGCCGCCTGTGGAACTTCTTGTTGAAGAAAGAAGCAGGCACTATGGACGACGCTTACACGTTTCCAGAGAGGAAGAGCAAAACATAACAATTGACCACTGGCAGCAACGTTGGGAAGGTGCAAATTCCGGCAGGTGGACCCATAGGTTAATACCCGATGTGGGCGCGTGGGTATGGTGGATTTTTACGTAATCCAATTGTTGACCGGACATGGATGCCTTGAGCCTACCAATACCGCTTCAAACTGGACAACACCGCTGAATGGCCTGGATGTCAGACTGTCGAGGAAACCGCGGGGCTCTATTCGCTCTGGGGCAGAAAAAAGTGAATTAGAGAGAGTGTGTGGAGGACGCATCACATCAGAAAACGTGGTGAGCTATATGCTACTCTCAGTTCAGCACTGGAACACAGTGAAGAGATTCACCACAGTCTTGCTCAAGAGGTTGAGAGAGGAAGAGAGGGGTAGAGGACATGGCTAGCATGGAAATGTGAAAACCATACGAAGAAAGCGAGGCGGCACTCAGCCATTTCCCTCCACGAAGTAATGCCTAGCGGCGGTCCCGTGGAGAGGAATGAACAGGTGTAGGGCGGTGGTTTTTAGTGGGTAAAATCCCACACAGGGATAGGTACGGGCCTATCCCTGTCTTTTGAAGATTTCCACCGACCCTCGTAAAAAAAACAACAACACATAATAGTGAAAGAAAATTTAAAGATTTATATGATCTATAGGAAACTTTTATTTTCTACTGTCAGTACCATTTTTTTATTATTAAGTGTAGTAATATAAAATACATAAATATTATTTATGTTTTTTAATGTGGACACTATCGGTGCACAATCGAAAGCAAACTAATCGTTTAAGGCTACGAAAAGGTATCGTTGTGACTATAAATCCGTTGTTGCCCAGGGGGCACCGCTGTCAAAATAACTCAGGTGAAGGCGGCCGTTAGTAACTGCGGCCCGAGGGACAACGGTGCCTACCCCGTGGGACCTGTCGGAATTCTGCCCGATATTAAGCGCCTCCTAGCTGAATCAGCGGTCATCATATGTCTGCCCAATATATAACTCTGAGCTCGAATATTTTTTTTCTAAAACACACCGTTTCTCGATAATCCGCAGCAATATTAAAACATAAGTTTTAGTTGATAAAACGCTGCTTGTTAGGCAAACACCAGCTTGATTACCTTTTTATCAAAATTATTATTTCTAGCGTGAACTTTAGTGAAAGTTTCACTTGACAAATATCTGACATCGTTTGTCATGCCATACAAATGTAGAACAGTACAACTGTGATGAAGTTACTGACTACGATGTTTATTAACATCACCCTCGCCGTGGAAACTTCGTTTTACAACTTGAATAAGACACGATAATTTAATATATTATTGCTTTTATGCAAATTATTATAGACCAATCCATAACAATGTCAAAAATATAATACATAAAATTGGAATACGCAAGCTATTACACAGTCAAAATCTTCATCAAGGTTCTAAACAAATTTTACGAAAGTAGAATACAACTCCTAAATAAGTTTAGCGATATTTTATCTTTTACAATACAAAAAATTATAATAAGATAAATAAAATATTGCTATAACCGTGTTAGCAGCTTTCTAACTAATTTACTAAAAGGTTCTGAACTCTTATTTACTATTAATTCTCGTTTTCTGTGCTTCATTTTATTTTATTTTCTATAGACAATATTGAACTAATGAACTATAAGCTAAGAATATTATTGAGAACTTTATGAATCAATCTATTAAAAACACGTAATCATTATTGACCACCTGATGTGCATTATTTTTTATAAATTAAAAAAAATATTTGTTTTTAAAAACTGGTATAATATTAAATAATATGTTATTTTTTAAAAATTCATTATGGTTTAAAAAAAAATAATGATGTATTTATGATTTATGAAGGTCAGGTGAAAACAGATGTCCAGTAATTTACAAAATTACCGTATTAATTATGTTGATTACAATAACTACTTCAGAAAATTTAAATAAAACCCCTGTAAGGGCGACTTATCTTATAATATTTTTTTATTTCTCTTCAAGATATAAAAGAAAGGTAATTTATAGGGGAGAGGACACGGTAGGTTATTTATTATTAGGATTTCAAAGAATCCTAACACCGTCAATATTGCGTTCGTCATATCTCTCTTAAGAAAAATGGTCCCTCCATTTTCCGAATTCTTAAAATACCCTTAGAAATATGGAACCTAATTTAATAATATACATATATATATATATATATATAAATTATGTCTGTTAATTGGTTAGCTATACATATCAAGGACACTCAAATATGTGGGTCAATCACAAGATTATTATTTTTATCATTAGTTAAGATATTAATGCAATATTACAAAACCTAGTCATGTTAAACTGTCTTGTAATTATGGAATGGACTGAAAGAGGTAAGCTTTTTTAGGATTGTGATCATTCTCTTGCCTTAATGCAGGGGGAGAATTAACTGATTTGTGAATGTTATTTCAAATAGTTTAGAATATTTTTCAGAATCTATATTTTTTGTTTTTACTAACTAATTTACTTTCAACTCATTTTTGTACGAATTGCCATTTAAAAATATGAATTGCTTTTTAATTAGTTGTAAATCAAATGTTTGTTGCGCATTACACTGTAAACAGTAAAAAATATTATTTTGCAATTCAAAAAGATTACTGCTCAATGAAATGAATAAATTTTTCCATAAATATATATTATCTGCTAATGGTGATTTTAACCTATATTATTTTTTTCTCATGGTACATCATATAATGTTTATTCTGAACACCGTCAACAATATATTTTATTTGTGTAATAATTCTATGAGTACCTGTTTGTCATGTTTATATGTCTGTATAACGCTATAGGTCTTACACAAAAAATAGTACCCAATTAAAAAAGAACCTTGTCATTATAATTGTCAACGTGATCTTACTAATATCTAATATGGTTGTAACCATTTGCTTAACTTGATTTGTATTAGTTGTGTTTAACTAGCAGTATTTTGCTAACGCATTAGTCACGAGTATAATTGAGAGTAAATCAGTTACTACTAACCTTATGGCCACTTGTCCATCACTGCCCTCCTACATAAAAACTGCACTCAAAATTGTCATCTTAGATTTTATAATAATCTACTCGTTATAATGAGTCTGGGAGCTTCTTGTTCTTTACTTTTTTTTTTCTGGATTCTCTTGAGTAAACCTTGAGGTCCCTGGATACTCTCCTGTTGTAAGACCATTTCTATTCCCTTTGTACTGAACAAACATAAATACTAGTTTCACCATGCCTAGTAAAACTAATAGCTTCCTGTTCGGCAACTGAAGTTTGTATCGCTAATTGGTTCTTCCCAGAATACGGCACTGTCAAACTCGTCTTCATCTTTTCCACTCAGAGAAATGAAAAAAAGATACCTGATTCCAAGATACCAACTCTCTACGTATTAGACAAATCCTCTTAAACAATAACTTACCTCCCAAAATCATTGAAAAACGCATTTACAGTTATAAAAACCGTAGCCCCTTTACACTGAATTCTCCACATTCTCTTTCGATCCCATTATGCAGATCGTTACCTTACATCCCCTTACGTTCCGATAACATCCATAAACACTTACGTTCCTCCATCCCCAACCTTCAAAACTCACAGCAAACTTTCTTTTATCAACTCCCATTTTACAGATCTTATTCCTTCTCAATACCATTCCTGTGTTGTATACCTTGTGCCCTGTTCCAATCCTAATTGTAACTCATCTTACATAGGCGAAATTAAAAATGTACTTAAAGACTGCATAACCCAGCATAAATATTTGGTCTCTTCCCGTAACTTCACTGCTTCTAAACTGTTCATACACAGCTTATCATGAAACCACTCTTTTTATTTCGATATTACTTATGTTTAAGTAAGGCCCCCCCCCTCACTTCTGAAAGGAAATTCATGATGCCATCTAGTGGCAAGGAGATGCAGTAAGAAGCTT
>NW_027116284.1:409020-410551 GCF_000696795.3 Halyomorpha halys
GTGAGTGATTATGTCGAACTAAATTTGAATTTAAATACCCCCCCCCCCAGGGGTCACGCGAACTAATACTAGCCTCTGATTGGCTCCCTAATGATCACGTGACAGACCACGTGAGTGGTTAAGGGTGGGTCGAGCCGAATATTTGAATTCAAATCTCCCGCCATGTGTGACGTCATCAAAATGCTGGCATCTGATTGGCTCCTCAAATCGCTGTGCCAGCTCCCCCATACTCTCACTATTTTTGTACTAATTTGAATTTTATTAATACACTTGTAAAATTTGAATTTTAATCTCCCGCCATGGGGTCACGGGACCAAATACTAGCCTCCCATTGGCTGTTTAATGATGAGGTGACCGACCACGTGAGTGGTTAAGGGTAGGTCGCAGTAAAAATTTAAATTCAACTCCCCCCCCCGTAGATCACGTGACCAGTGGTGAAGGTAGGGTCAAGGCTAGGGTCCAAAGTCCAAGGACACGTGAGTGGTTAAGGCTGGTTCGAGGCTTGGGTTCAAAGTCCAAAAAGGCTCATTGACACTGGCCAGAACCGGCCTTTCATACCTACTTATTTCATTATGATAATTTCTAGAATGCGTGGGGGGGGGGCAACAAAACTCTTATAAGAACTCCTAAAAATAACAATTTCACCTAAAAAATATTTATAACCCGAAAAAACTACGGAAATAAGGCGTTTATATTTAATTTCTGGCAACAACACGATATTATTTCATTAGGATAATTTTCAGAACGCGCGGAGGGGGGGGGCGCAATGAAACTCTTTTAAGAACTGCAAAAAAAAAAAAATTTGACGCCTAATATATTTATAACTTGAAAAAAACTGTTGAAATCAGGCCGTTTATCTTTTTTTTTTGGCAACAATACGATATTATTTCATTAGGATAATTTTTAGAACGCGTGGGGGGGGGGGCAACGAAACTCTCATAAAAACTCCTATAAAAAAACAATTTCACCTCAAATATATTTATAACTCAAAAAAAAACTGTGGAACTCAGCCCGTTTATATTTTTTTTTGGCAACAATACGATATTATTTCATTAGGATAATTTTTAGAACTGGCGGGGGGAAGGGGGCCACGGAACTCTTATATGAATACCTAAAAACAAGAATTTCACCTCAAAAATATTTATAACCCTTCTTATTTCATTAAAATAATTTTTAGAGTGCGCCGGGGGTGGGCAACGGAACTCTTATAAGAACTCATAAAAAAAAAATTTTCACCTCAAAAATATTTATAAGTAGAAAAAAGCTTTGGAAATCAAGACTGTTTATCTTTTTTTCTGGCAAAAATACGATATTATTTCATTAAGAGAATTTTTAGAACGTCCGGGGGGGGGGGGCAACGGAACTCTTATAAGAACTCCTAAAAAATAAAAATTTCACCTCAACTGTGGATATCAGGCAGATGGACCCATGAAGATGGACTTTGCTAAATATGGCAAGACCTCGATCACCACTATTTGGTCGCACCGCGTGTCAGGAATGATCAGATATGCCGAGCGCTGAAGGATGCATC
>NW_027116284.1:413268-415196 GCF_000696795.3 Halyomorpha halys
GCACCTAGACGAGGGAAGCGACTAGAGGACGTCACCGCGGCGGCGAAAACGTCACAACAGATAAGCAAATTTCATAAGTCATGAGACCACCCCACTTTTCTGATCTCTAATATTAAATAGAAATAATTTTAAACTAACACATTAATTATTATCTGCCCCTCCAGGGATTAATGTTTTATAAATATAAAAAAAATATATGCATGTCAAATTAGCGAAAGTCTCACGATTTCCAGCCCCCCTTTTCCACACATTTAATTTCAAACATAAATTACACTCGGGACACCTGCAGTATAACACGAGCAGGTCCCGATGTATACACCATCTATGCGTCGGGAATGGAGTGGTTTGGGAGAAAATAAAACGCCTCTGGAGATTAGAACAAATTGGAATGGATCGGAACTTCGTTGATTGCCTAATGATTGTGGATACCGTTTAGGACGGAGATCAACAGAGGGAGACCACCTTGGCATATCACCAGGGGAAGACCAATCACCGAGGCTTGAATGAGACCTACCATGCCCTGCGACGGAAATATTTCTGGTGGAATATGCGGAAAACGATTTAGGAGATAATCGGGAACTGTAAGGTGTGCCTCAGCACCAAATACGACCGACATCCACGCAAGGTGACACAAGATGAGCCACCGACTGCGAGCGTACCGTTAGTAGAACTGCAAATCGACACTTTCACCTGCAGGGGCTACAAGTAGGTTATAGTGATTGACCTCTTCAGCAAAGTTGCCATGGCACATCAAATTCGAGAAACATTGGCTGAGGCGGTATTGGGAGCGCTGCGTTTATGGTTCCAGTTCTATGGAGTACCGGGAAGGATATCTTCTGATGCGGGACGGGAGTTCAATAACGCCAACGTCAGGGAGGAGAATGAAGGCTTTGGAGGTAAAGTGGCATCTAAACACCCCAGGACACCCTAAGTGCAGGGGGGGTATAGAGAGGCTCCACGGTACGTTAAGCGATCACTTGCGGATATACCAGCTAGATAAGGGCCTGGAACCAGACGAGGCTATGATAAGAGCTAAGGCAGCCTATAACCACTCCGTGCATACATTAACGGGATTCACTCCATTCGAAATTCTATTCGGACTTCGAGGGCGCTAACGAGATTATAGAAACACGGTAATCGACGGAGAGGAGATCGTCGGTAACGGGATGGCACTGAGAAAAACGCGGGGCAAGGTGAGGGAGAGAATCGAAAACGAGAAAGCCAAACCTGTGGCGTGACATAACGAGGGTGTATGTGACATTATGGGGAAAATTGGTATAGGGACAGTGGTTTACCGTAGAGTGAACTCTAACAGGGGTAAGGAGCCGCAAAGGCATGAAGGGCCATTCAGGGTGATTACAATTAGAGAGCATAACATAGTGACAATATAAAGTATTAAAGAACCAAAAAAAACGAAGGACGCTCCACATAGAACAACTCAAGTTCCCCATTATGAATAATCAATAGGATCTGGAGTTTTCTCATCTATGGAAAAGATTTTTTTTTTTTGTGTATACAAAAGTTTTATCGTTAGTGTTTTTAAATTTTATGGTAAGAAGAACGGAGTGACAAGTTTTATTAGTTTTTAAATAGTTCATGTGTTAATTTTAGTTTATGAATAGTGTATTTTTTAGTTTTCGTTTTGTGTATATGTTAGTTTGTCTTTGGTTTTTTTTTGTGTTTTGTTGCGGTTATCTTTTTGGAGATTATGAGGCATGTTCATAAACTGGTAGGGGGGAGTTATGGTTGGACAAGACCTGTATACAACTCTAATCCTAACTCCCCATGTAAATAAACCTTAATAATGTGTATAAGGAGCATCACAGACATAATAAAGCAGTATCTTTCTAGTAAGCGTGCGTTGTAATTCTGTTCCCTTTTTTCCTTTTTTTAAGTCTTTCAGTACAAGTGCTTGTAAGTTTTATACA
>NW_027116284.1:415966-419767 GCF_000696795.3 Halyomorpha halys
TCCGTCCGCTTCATCTCGGCAACTAGTAAGCTGGCTCCTATCTTGACAGTTCTAGTCCGTCCGCTTCATCTCGGCAACTAGAACTGTTACTCTGCCTCAGACTCTCTTACCCAGACCTACTCTACCTGCGTCAGTGTCCAGGGCTCATCCCCTGGCACGGCCTTCCTTTCTAACCTCTAAATGAATACGCCTTGTCGTGGGCCTTCTGTAAAGAGTATATCAGGCTGGAGAAATCACCTAAGACCAGACATCCCCGACATGTTCATAACAAACCATTGGAGATGATAATTTCAGCTATCTTTATACCATTAACTTTAACAAACTAGGTGAACAATGCACATAAAGTTGTAACTGATTACCTAATTTAAATTACCTTAAAAAAATAGTTATGGAAAGATTCATTAAAGACAATTTAAATTCATATGAACATGGCCAGCTCATTGTTTGTGATTTAAGTTTATATAATTAAAGTAAAGTGAAAAGTTTACTGAGTTACAAACTTAAAGCAATCATTATCAACAGTTTATTAATTTGAATTCAGGCTCATAGTGAATGCCAATAATCAGCATTATGAAAAATAAAATTATTTATTACCTTATTTAAGTACCATGTGTTTTACTCACAAATTTGAATGTATTTAATCATATTAGTTGTATTTATAACTATAAGCATTGTGTCTTCATGTAATATGTACACAAAAAAGGAACCAGGCATTTAATTTAATTCACTCTTAAAAATTATCTATTAATCATTGGTATTTTACATCATTAATACTTTCATTGTTGGTAAATGAATACATCAAATCAGTATTGTTTACAATCACTCATCATTACTTATCACTTTAAAAACAGGCACTAGTTAACAGAAATTTGGTGCACAAATTGCATGTGATACTAGTCATGCATCAACTTCAGAACAGCCATTGTATCAGGCGTTCACGCACGACTCGTTCACTCTACACAGAGGTAGCAACATTCGACGACTTGGTACATCAAACCAAGCACATCTTGTGGCAGTAAGACTTGGGTTTTCCTACATACCCCTGCAATCACAAATTACCTGCGATAACCTATCACCGATCCAGCTTAAAAGAGGAATCAGGACTCTTGAGCTGTATTTAAACCCCCTCACCCACTCATTTGACGTTCAAAGTTGTTTAACATTTTCTTTTTTTTAATTACTCTTCATTGTCTGTTGACAATTATTCTACATGATTTAATTAATCATACTTCCTTATCAATTCTACCAATGCCTGGTTCGCTTAACATTCTTTTCTCTCTTGTTCCCTCTCACTCTTGTCTCACGTCGCTTCCCTTTGGCTGCTTGGTCTATCACATGAATATTATGGCAACCAGACCATTAGATTCCACACCGAATTGTGGATTTCAAATTGCAACAGTTGAGAAGAAACTTAAGTGTTTACATCGGAACATTATTGGCTGCGCAGAAGTCGGAGAAAAAGCTCTTGCTTATCTTCAGAGACCTACCTTATTCGAAGCTAACTTAGAAGCTTCCCAGTCTGATTGGCAGACATTTCAGGAAAAATGGGATGAGTATGACGCCATGCTAGTTGTCGGATTTAAGTAATCCGATTTTTGCCGTTGTTGTTTGAATTTATATAAAGTCGGGGTCGGGGGTCTCATTTCCTGATGCCCCCCTTGCCGCGAACACCGGAAGACCCCGAAGACGATGCGACTGCAATGCCACCCCAGCCTAAGCATCATGCAAGCTAGGACCTGGCCTACCCCTACCATCACGCCAGGCTCCAGGACACGCTGGCCAGCCATCGAGGAAGAACGACGTCTTTTCAGACATCGGGCAAAGATACATGGTCTTCACCATATTCGCCCACCGTACACCTTGACGAGGGAATATACGTCACCACGGCGGCGAAGACGTCACTCAGATAAGCCAATTAATCTATGAGACCCCACTTTTGTTATATTGCTATAAATAATTAAATCACATTGAAAACCTAACACACTAACTATAACTGCCCCTCCAGGGATAATTAACTTTATAAAACATAAAAATATACATGCATGGTTTTATGAGCATAAAGTGTCTCACAATTTTCAGCAATCACATTAATTTCAATCATAAAATTACACTCGGGACACCTGCAGTATAACACGAGCAGGTCCCGATGTAACACTAGTTGTTACTAGTGGTGACCTCCCCAGTCAATGTATCCAAGACATGTATGACGCATGCAGGGATGACATTATTTTGGCAAGATCCTTCTTGTTTAAAATAAGAGATTGCAAGCAAGCAGCTCAGATTCGTCCTTGGATTCAACTATCAGAGAATCTTCAATCAAAGGATAATCCTAAACAACAGAAACCAGGTAATCAAGAATTAAGTCAGATTTATCCTGTTTGTAAACAAGGCTCAACAAATCCTATGATTCATCGAAATATAGGAACTATGTGTGAAGGAAATCAGCAACACCAATCTCAAAGCAGGCTGTATGCTAGTTCCAAAGATAATTATGGAGGCTATAGTAGTAGCACCATTATCCAACAATCTCAGCCGTGGCTCTCTTGTCAGAAGCAATATTCTTCTGAGAGTCAACAAATACCAGCTGACATTAATACTTCTACTCAAACCAGCTCAAATTTGTTATCACATCTTGAATTAACAGCACAGCAGGGGTTTCAGCAAAGCTTGGCTTGTCCTATTGATGTTGAGGTAGCCAATGCTACACTGACCCAACATTCAAAATTTTACTCACAAGGCATCAGTCATCAGTTTAGAGCTCCTTTAGTGCAGTTATCTTCTCAGATGTCTCCAAGATCGGCAATGTCTACCAACACACCTCATTGTGACACAGACCCATCTGTATACACCCATCCTCAGGAAACTGTTTCACCAAGGCCACTTACAGCACCCAGTACTCCTAAGGTGAATACTTTACCAGTTGCATATTCTCAACAAGGCACATTGGAACAACATGAGCAAATGGGTTTGCCACAAGTTACAGCTGCGGGCGTAGCTACTAGTGCTGAGTTTGTCAAATACAGGGATCACCAATGGGGACAAACTGTGAGACATCCCTCTTTGAATAGAGAAATTGGAATTGGGGATCAAGTGACTCCAAATATGCTGTATACTTCGGAGAATAAACAACCAAAAGTAAAACCTATTAGCACCAAGAACGAAGTACAAGCAGATAACATGTTAGCATCCAAAAATGGAATACCTAATGCCGATGGAAGAAGTGAGTTTAAAGCTTATCTTAGCAGAGACAATTTGGATAATTTCTCTCTGCCAACAGTAATCAGGAAAGAATCATCAGAAATTCCAACAATACCACCTCAGATCACTAAGACCACTCCTGTTCAAACCAGTGAGCAAACCAACATGGAAAATGTCCGGAATGGAACCGAAATTGATGATATCATCCATCGCAACATTATTTCAGTAGTGTAAGTATGGGCGAGCTGGCACATTTTTTGAGGATTTGAGGGAGTTCCTCGACTTACCACCAGAGCGCTGCGCTATTAGTTCAGACGGTATCTTCTAGATAGTAGTGAGAGTATGGGCGAGCTGGCACACTTCCGTGAGCAGCCAATCAGAAGCCAGGATTTTGGTGACGTCACATATGGCGAGAAATTTGAATTCAAATATTCGGCTCGACCCACCCTTAACCACTCACGTGGTCTGTCACGTGACCAGTCACGTGATTATTAGGCACCCAATGGGAGGCTAGTATTTGGTCACGTGACCTCCTGGCGGGGGATTTAAATTTAAATTTAGTTCGACATAACCTTAACCACTCACGTGCACAATAGCCCACGC
>NW_027116284.1:426239-426499 GCF_000696795.3 Halyomorpha halys
ATCAATATAGTGGTGAAGGAAAAGAAGAGGATCGCGAGACCCTCATCATAAATAAAATGGTGGCCGGGGACACTCAGCTTCTGCCAAAGCCGTTAGTCTCTCAAACAGGAAAAAAAAAATGGTCGGGCACACTCAGTCCCTGGTTACAGTATAAAAGTGAGTACCTGGTCCATCAATGGGTGGTGGGGATAACGCGAGCCCCTCATAATATTTTAATATTAAAATTATGTTATCATATCATAAGCTGATAATAATGACGT
>NW_027116284.1:427807-428287 GCF_000696795.3 Halyomorpha halys
TGGTTTTGGCATGGGCTGAGTCTACCCGGCCGCCATTTTGTTTTTTGATAGCCACCGTTTTATTATGAGGGTCTCGCGGCCTTTTTCTTTTCGTTCACCGCCATATTGGCAGGGGCTGAGTCTACCCAGCCGCTATTTTGTTTTTGATCGCCTTAATTTTATTATGAGGGTCTCGAAACCTGTTTCTTTTCGTTCAGCGCCATATTGTGAAGCTGTCTACCCGGGCGCCATTTTGATTTTGATCGTCGTCTTTTATATTATGAGGGTCTCGCGACATTTTTCTTTTCGTTCAGCGCCACAGTGTGAGGCTGAGTGTACCCGGCCGGCATAGCATTAAGAGGGTATCGCGTTACCTCCACCACCTATTGATGGATCAGTTACCCACTTATACTACAATCAGTGGCTGAGTGTGCCCGACCACCATTTTCTTTATTGATCGCCTTCATTTTATTATGAGGGTCTCGCGACCTGTTTCTTTTC
>NW_027116284.1:433801-439661 GCF_000696795.3 Halyomorpha halys
TTTGTTGATATCCGCTGAGGAACCTAAAATAGAGGGTATTATAGTTCAATGTCAAAAGTATTAAAATATAAGAGAGATTAAAAAGTCCTACATAGTAACAGATCTATAGGGGATTAAGGTTCAAAGTAGAAATGATTAAAAAATGAGGGGTATTAGGAAGTCTTACTTATCATTGTATATGTTTAAGGGCTTAGCAGGTCAAGGACCGATTTTGTTATAAATAAGTAATAAACTGGTGGTGTTAAAAATAACAAAATGGCGTCCGGGTAGACTCAGCCTCAGAATATAGCGCTGAACGAAAAGAAACAGGTCGCGAGACCCTCATAATAAAATTAAGGCGATCAAAAACAAAATGGCGGCTGGGTAGACTCAGCCCATGCCAATATGGCGGTGAACGAAAAGAAAAAGGCCGCGAGACCCTCATAATAAAATGGTGTCTATCAAAAAACAAAATGGCGGCCGGGTAGACTCAGCGCCTACCAAAATGGCAGTGTATAAAAAGAAAAAGTCCGCGAGATCCTCATAATAAAATGGCGGCTATCAAAAACAAAATGGCGGCCGGGTAGACTCAGGCTCTGCTAAAACCAATAAGCCTCCCAAACAGCATAAAAAAACAAAATGGCGGCCGCGCACACTCAGGCCCCATGAGTCACGTGACTTAAAAGAGGGCGTGTCCTATTGGTCACGTGAGTGGTTAAGGTTATGTCATACTAAATTTAAATTTAAATCCCTCGCCAGGGGGTCACGTGACCAAATACTAGCCTCCCATTGGCTGCCTAATGATCAAGTGACTGGTCACGTAACAGACCACGTGAGTGGTTAAGGGTGGGTCGAGCCGAATATTTGAATTCAAATCTCCCGCCATATGTGACGTCACCAAAATGCTGGCTTCTGATTGGCTGCTCTCGGAAGTGTGCCACCTCGGCCATACTCTCACTACTATCTAGCGAACACCGTCTGAACTAATAGCGCAGCGCTCTGGTGGTAAGTCGAGGAACTCCCTCAAATCCTCAAAAAGTGTGCCAGCTCGCCCATACTTACACTACTTATTTCCATCAGCCATGAACATGGAAATATTCAAACGCAAAAGGACTCTCCAGTTCCGTATCCATATCTTCAACGAAGTTCATTTCCACTGGCTAGACAGTCTCAACAGACTGTTTCAATTGCAATAACACCAGCAATAAGTAACCAGAGGTGACGTAACATCAGATATTTAGCCTACCCAAGGGACTCCTTCAACCATTCAAATGAACTCTTCACAACTTCAATTACAATTTACCACTGCTTCCCCCAATGCAGAAGATGGGACACCGCTATCTGCAAACCTTAACTGCCATGCTATATCGGGATCACCCCTGCATAGTATGTTCTTACTACTATCTTCTAATGACCAAAATCCAGGTAACATATGTTGGTACAGTGCGAAACTGAGCTTCATCTTCTTCTGTATGAAAGCGATTTTGACCAAGGAACTTACATCACTGCTATTACTGGACGAGGTTGGAATTATCTTGGTGGGCGGCGCAAAAGCATCAGCCGTAGTTTTAGGAACTCAACCATGCCGTGCAGAGCAGATCCAGCTTCAGGTAGACTCAGAACATTTAGAAGCACTGTTAAATGCACTACGTTTGACTATTACATCACTCCACGTGTTACCAGAACCTAGGAAACCTCCTGACAGATGACCATAAGTTTTGCAACGGACTGAAACTTTGGTTAACATTAGCGTTTGTTTTGGTATTTATTTTGTAATTTTCTGTTGTTAATTTAAGAATTAACCATTAGCATTATTACTATTACTACATAGGTGTAAAACTTCTCATTGACCACATATTTCTTAAGAGGTGAAACTTTATTTGTTCTTATTTTGTATTTATAGTGTTATATTGTTATTATATAGTTTTATCCAGTTAGTTATTTACTTTGAAATTGCTTGTAACATACACATAGGGTGTGCATTTACTTTATTTATTTATGTATCAACATATACTATTTCTTATTTTCACATTCATGGTTTATGAGAGTTTATTTCTATACATAAACTTAATTATTATGTTTGTTCATTGTATATTCAAAGTTTGTTTCATTTATCTTTCTGTACTGCAAGAATATTTTCACACAATATTCTGTCTGTGCTGGTTAGATTACTTTTATTTTGAAAACCCTCTAATCTTGAAACCTGTAAAATCAAGTCGTGTTAACATGTACCCCACAGTGTGCTTATTATAAATTAGCCTAGCTTAATTTAGGTGGGCGGTTTGTTTAAGTAAGGCGCCGCCCCAACTTCTGAATAGAAATTCATGATGCTATCTAGTGGCAAAGATAAGCGGTAGGAAGTCTGGGCAGCCATCTTGGTCCCCAAAACATAGGGACTAGTACCAGTAAAGAAGCCATCTTGACCTGTACAGGAGAAGAAGAGGACAGAACTCTTCAAGAAGGTCTCTTCTCATAATGATGAGGGAGTAAAACCTTAGACTCAGGCGAGAGAGGCGGCGGCAGCAGGAGGATACATTCATACATGATAAATACATCATACAGGAACATACATTGTAATCACTTTGTTTAAACCTTACAACCAGTTGTTTCAGAAAACTTTAAAGAGAATAGAGGTAATTTCATTTTAAAACCATATGATATCAAGTTATTTAAATACAGTCCACTCCACCATTACCAGTAAATCATAAGTAATTCCTTTCTTTAAACCAGCTTACCAGATTATAATAATTAATTTGAGTAATATCCCCCAATTTTTACTCCGGGGAATACCTAAATTAAACAATTGTATTACAGAAAAATTAGTTATTAATGTAATTCTATTAATTGTTTTTTGTTTTAAGGTTTTGTTTGACTATTGTAAATATTGTTTTGTGGTCATATTAGCTTATTTATGTATTGTTCGTTAATTTTATTCTTAGGTTTAAATTATATATATAGTAATTATTTCAGGGAGCTTGTGAGTTTTTACAATTATATGTGTATAGGAATTTATTTTTATTGTGTATAGTTTTTCGTAATTTTTTTGTCTTCTATGGTATGATACTGTATAATATTAGTTTACGAGGATTGTTCGTAAACTGGTGGGGGGGGAGTTACGGTCTGAGTCAGCTGTTACTTTGATGTCAGCTGACTGAGGGGATCAGTCGTAGGGGATCGAATGTATATAAAGAGATGTACCGAACCCAATAAAGCCAGTATGTTACAGCAGTTCACGTGTGTTAGATCTTATTCCTTCATCTATTTTTTGACATTTTGCTTTCGCCGATACTTATGTTATATATGTAAGTTATGATGAGTCAGAATCAAAACTTCAAAAAAAAAGGAAAATGGGACACTAAATAACGCGCATAAGCTCAACTAAGATACTGATTTATTCTCCTGTGTAATCCTCTATATATACATTCTGGCTTGTTGACATGGGGAGTTTAGGTATTAAGAGTCATAATACCTATGCTCTGTTTATAACTCCCCCCTGCCAGTTTACGAACAATTCCTCGTAAACTCCAAAAAAAAAAATAACACAAATAACAGAAAATAAAATACCATTCTATATGTTACAAAAAAACTAGATAGACACACTTTGACAAAAACTTAACATAACACTTGCTAATTTCACAATTTTTTTATCTACATACTAAGACTATTTACACTTCTTCATATTTGCACCCCGATACTACGACACATTAAACAAAACCAAAAAAAAACGGAAATCTGTATCTCTGAGATTAGGGAGGAGGCACTCCAGGTGTCTCCGGAGCTGTTATTGCTGGGAACCTTAATTGTTCTACATGAACCGTTCGCCTCTTTCTCGGTTCTTGTACACTCTCGATGGTTACCACGTTATGTTCCCGAATTGTTATCACCCGGAATGGCCCCTCATAGCGCCGAGATTCCTCGCTCCTATTGGACCCTAAACGGCGGTACACAACAGTCCCAATTTTAATGTCCCCCATCACATCGCGAAGGTTCAAATTTTGTCTTTCCATTCGTCGACGTTTCTCCCTCTCTATTCGCCCTCTCGCTTTTTCCCACAACTTACGCATAACCATCCCGTGATTTACAATTTCCCCATTCGCCTCCGCCGTGTCCATAAAGTTCCTAAGTCTCCCTTGCAGGCCAAAGATAACTTCAAACGGTGAAAACCCTGTAGTGGTATGGATGGAGTGATTATACGCGGCTATCGCCCTTACCATTGCCTCATCCGGGTCCAGCCCCTTGTCAGCATGATAAACCCACAAATGATCACTCAGGGTACTATGGAGTCTTCCTATACTCCCTCTACTCTTAGGATGACCCGGAGTGTTAATGTGCCAATCAACTTCTAGAGTCTTCATCTCTCCCCTGATTGTGGCATTATCGATCTCTCGGCCCCCGTCGGCAGAAATCCGCCTTGGGACCCCATAAAATTGGAATCATGTGCTAAGCGCGACTATTACTGCCTCCGCTGTCCTATCTTGGGCCAGATGTGACATGGCCACTTTACTAAAGAGGTCGATGAAAGTTATCCACTTGAACCCTTTCCATGTAAAAGAGTCGATCTGGATGTCACTAAGCGGTTCCAATGCATTGGGTGTTTCCTTTTGCACGGCCTTAGGCGGGTGGCGGTCGTACTTTGTACTAAGGCATATGTAGCAAGCTCCTATAACTTCTTGGACCGTCTTTTTCATACCCCACCAAAAATAGCGACGCTTCAGGGCTTGTAGTGTCTCGCTCACACCGCGATGATTGGTTTTTCCTTGGTGGTGAGCTAGAGTGACTTCCTTTTTCGTTCTTCGTCTCGCATCGTCTCCACCATCATCGTGCAACGGACGAACGTCCTATTTGTTCGAGTCTCCACAGCCGTTTGATTTTTTGACGACTTCGTTCTCTACATAGAGGTAATGAGTTCTTCCTGCCTGCGATCCCCCATTTCCGTAAATCAATGTCCGCCTCCCCTTCTACTCTACAGGGCCCACCCAGGGTGATTAATTGACAATGACATACCTGAACATCCATATGGAGTTTCCTCTCACCGCCGCTCAGCTTCCTCAGCGCCTCCCGGTACAGGATGGTGTGGGAGCTCCCCGTTCCATGAGGCATCTCACGCCACTCACCTTGATGATAGGCAGACCGCTGATCTCTCCTTTGATGTTGAAAATCTCTAATGTGCGGTCGTCCATCTCCTGGCACCCACCTCAACTCTCTTGCCTTGATCTCCTTCCCTCACTTACTCGGCGCCACCTACTGCTTGGTGGTTTATTGCTCCGTCCTCCTCTTCCTTCCCCCTCTGTTCCCGATGCTTCTGAGGTTTCACTAGAGGACTCACTAGGTCTATAGTCCTCACGTCTTTTCCGCCGTATCCGCTGGAAACTTATTTCCATCGGTTCCCCTGGTCTCGTCTCTGCCCTTCTGCACTGTCGTGCTATGTGGCCTTCATTGCCGCACTCAAAACACCTAGTGCGGGGGCATTGGGCCACCAGGTGTCCTACTTTTCCGCACCCATGGCACTTCCTGTCTTCTTTCCATCCTTCGTTGCGTATTCTGCCCTGGTTCGGCCGCCTTTCTCTATCCGTGCCTCTGCCTTTACCACTATCTCTGGGTTATCTTCTCTTCCATGGTGTTGATGGATTCCTTGTGCGGTGGTACGGTACTCTGTTCCATCCTCCATCATCGACATCTATCCTCTCTAGCGCTCGCTTCGATCATATCTTGAGCACATTCCACGAACGTGCGGTCCCGTGGTAAACCTTCCCTTTTAATCGTCTCCTTAGCTAGTTCCACCTTCATTATGGAGTCAATAAATTTCATCTTCCAACTGACAACATCCGCTCCAAGAGTCTCTCTCATCTTTTCTGTGGTCAGATTAAACTGTCCTAACAGC
>NW_027116284.1:440436-440767 GCF_000696795.3 Halyomorpha halys
ATTTCATCTTCCAACTGACAACATCCGCTCCAAGAGTCTCTCTCATCTTTTCTGTGGTCAGATTAAACTGTCCTAACAGCTTGGCTGCGTACTGTAGAACTGGCTGCCTCAAAGCGGGCTGTGGTTGTGATTGACCATCACCATTAACCATCTTGGTCAGTAAAAAAAATGTCAATTTAGGTTGTAAAAGATGAACGAGGTGAAAGAAAAAAAAAATCACGGATGAGAGAACAGTTAAAAAAAAAATATGTTCAGTCGGTGTAGTTTTTATAAAAAAGATTTTGATTAAAATAAAAATTAAGATTTAGAAGAAGAGAAAAAAAGTGATGCT
>NW_027116284.1:440817-441601 GCF_000696795.3 Halyomorpha halys
ATTTCATCTTCCAACTGACAACATCCGCTCCAAGAGTCTCTCTCATCTTTTCTGTGGTCAGATTAAACTGTCCTAACAGCTTGGCTGCGTACTGTCCGTTAGACTGCCCGTGGTTTCCCCTCTCCCGCAGCATGTCGAAAATGTCTTCCTCTGGGGACCATCTGCCTCCTCTATAGGCCTTCTTTAATCTTTCTTACACTACTGGCCATGTTGTTTCCTCGTCTGCCTGAATATGGTTAAAAACACTTCGCTTGATCCGGCATATGAGTGCTGCCTTGAGGGAAATCGCGTCATATTTGTCCAGCAACTCCTCTGAGATCTTGGCTGCCATCCTCTCCATGATGCGATCTCCACCTTCAATAAAGTGATTTAACTCGCCAATTTCGCCTGAGAACCGTTCCAAGTCTGAGATAGCTTTTCTAATATCCTGAGAGGTTACTGCTCTCACTTTCATTTTAGCCAACATATTGGCGTGAGCAGCCACGAGAGTGGTCTCTGGTAGTGGTGGTAGCGCTGGAACCGCCGCCGGGACTACCGGGACAGCCGGGGCCGCAGGAACTCAGGAGCCGGTAGCGCCACCGGGATCTGTAGAACTGGCTGCCTCAAAGCGGGCTGTGGTTGTGATTGACCATCACCATTAACCATCTTGGTCAGTAAAAAAAATGTCAATTTAGGTTAAGTAAAAGATGAACGAGGTGAAAGAAAAAAAAAATCACGGATGAGAGAACAGTTAAAAAAAAAAATATGTTCAGTCGGTGTAGTTTTTATAAAAAAGATTTTGATT
>NW_027116285.1:0-1437 GCF_000696795.3 Halyomorpha halys
TTTTTTTCAAAAATCCAACATTTTATGCGAACAACTAGAAATTAACATTTTGTGAGTATATTTTCTCAAATATCATAAAAACTACTATTCCTACAAAGATGAATGTTATAACTGTTTTATAGTAGATTTAACTAGCTTTAATTTTAGTGCTGGCAGAAATATGTTCGTCGAATAGTATCTGAGATACATTTTTTTCATAAATTAAGTATTAAGTATTTTCATAAATTAAGTATTAAGTATTTTCATAAATTAAGTATTAAGTATTTTCATAAATTAAGTATTAAGTATTTTCATAAATTTTACAAAGTTATTGTACGAGCAACTATAAATCAATTTACTTTAGCAAATATTATGAATGATACTATTCCTACGAAGTTAAACGTCATAAAATATTCTAAACACATTAAACTAGCTTTAATCTGAGTGCTAATAGACATCTGTATGTCACATAGTTCCTGAGATATAGATTTCTCAAAATAAATTAACTAACTACTAATCTTTCAGTAGATTTTTAAGAAATGTTGCTTTTTAAAAAGCTATATCTCGAGAACTATACGACGTAAATAGCTCTATTAGGGCTAATATTATAGCAAATTTACTCTCCTTCAAATAATTTTCTTTTAGATTTTCTAGTGTTCTTGTGTAGTTTTTTAAGATATAGAGCTCCGAATGAAAAAATTAATGTTTTTTTAAGGTTTTGAAATACCCGTCATTTTTTATTCCTCCTACCTATACTTGGCAGACACATCAATTTTGACTAGTAATTATACATAGTTTTTATTAAAGTAATAAAAAATTAGGGTGAAATACTGTCTTTTTTCTTCCCGGCTCCTATACTAAAAGATAAGCGAATTGAAAAGGAAAGGTAAATATCGGCAAAGTAGGTTGTACGAAATTTCAAAAATTCATATAAATAGTACACATAACCTATAAATTCAACCTTCGTTCTAGAGTTTTTAAAAGAAACTTTTTAATTTAATTAATTAGTCATATTATATGTTATATATTAAATAAAAAAATAAGCTGCTGAAGTCGATTAAAGAGGTTTGAATCAATGTATTTACACCGAATCGATAGATTTATAAAATATAAAACCGACACGGATAGATCACAAATTCCGGCCAAATTGTACCAGACTATCCAAATAACCCATCCACATGCTAGAGCATGCGCGAAATTGCCATTCTTTGGCAAACATGTAGAGGCACCTTAATACTGAGTTTCAGCCTGGACATGTGAGCCCCAGTGTGAAACATGGAGATGGAAGAGTCCAATTTTGGGATTGTGGAGTGGTACAGGAAACTTGGCCTTCATTGAAGGTATTGTGAATGCCAAAAAATATGTCGAAATTTTGTGGCGTAATGTAGAAAGTAGTGCCGAAAAGCTGGGGATCGAAGAAACTTTTATCTTCCAACAAGACAACGATCTCAAGGATAG
>NW_027116285.1:3042-3447 GCF_000696795.3 Halyomorpha halys
TATACTACGGGAAAATTTGCTGAAATTGATCAAAACTGCTGCAGAAGAATTACTACCATTTTTGAACAGTCAAAGAGAAAAAAAATCGTAAACTGATTAGCAATATGGAGGAATTAAAGTCAAAACTAATAAGAAATAAAAAATGATCAAGCAATATAATATATAAATATTTATTTTTGTCTTTCGTAGTATGCCTAGTAAGAGGAATTTATTTAGAAATTGTAAATACTCCATGCGAAACCGCGTACTGTATGTATGTAAAGTGGAGGTAGCATTGTAACATGTTATTATCACTATATTCAGAAAATAATCAAACTTTTTCATAACAAGAAAGACCCTATAAACAACATATTTGTACTATACAAAGAAATAATTCTCAATTATAAATTAGGAGGAAAAAATGCA
>NW_027116285.1:3497-3743 GCF_000696795.3 Halyomorpha halys
CTACTATATTCGAGCACCCCTAGCGGTCCCGAGGTGAACTATCATAAGAAGGTTATAGGAATTTATTTTTCCAGCCAAGACTCCCATTGGAGTCCTATACTGACAAGAAATGAATAGCTTTTGTTTATAATAATAACTTTATCAAGATTTTTTCAATTACTTTTATTATTTCACTATTAGAGACATTAAAACTGTGGAAAGGGACTTTTATTCCATTCTATTGCGTCAGGTAAGTAGAATAGAGTT
>NW_027116285.1:6153-8105 GCF_000696795.3 Halyomorpha halys
AGTATAATATAATTCAATTTATTAGAAATATTTTCCTTTTATCTCCTTGAGGTAGTAAGTTAGCAAATCCTTTAATTTTTCACTACTAGTAAAGATAGCAGGTTGTTAATTATTTGAAACAAACAAAATTAAATTGTTGGAGGACAGTCGGGGAAGCGCTGCATAAAGGTACAAAATAGTAAAAAAACTGTTTCATGTTAACCAGCGTTTCCCGTTCTGAAATGAGGGAGAACTAATTTGAACTCTAAGTAGGGTGAAAAGTGTAAGTTGTATTATGCGCTTATATTATCTATACTTGTATAATTGAGGTTTAACTCACATTATTTATTTAGTTAGTTCAAAAAGTATTGATCTTAGTTTAATTTACAGAACCATCGGGAAGGGCTTCTTCGATTACGAGAATACTTTGGATGACGAATGCCTCGAATTGAAGAGAGATGCATACGATAAGACAGATTCGAGGAAGCGCCTAGTTCACCATTCCTTCGTTACAGTCGTTATGAGTGCGTGCATCACTATATCAGTCTTCAGGCCTGCGGTACTCATCTTGTTTCCAAAAGAAAATATGGGAAATCCGAATGATGGTTAGATATATTATAGTTCTGAATGATTTCCATGTTTTTGTACTAGAAAGTCGAAGCAACATAAATTATAGTTTTTAAATAAAATGTAAGCCACTAAGTTTATTCAGTCGAAAGTTATGAATTTTAACTTTTTGCTAAGAATTATTATGAATATAGTCTATCATGGGTGTAGACAGGATTTTGCCAAGGGGGGCTAGATCTCAGGCCATTACACACACACACACGCACGCGCACACACACATTTTTTTTATATCAACTAGAAACTTGAGGATTAGATTAAATTCCAGTAAAACCCACCAAATCACATTTACCTTTCGTTGTAAAGCCATTACTTCCTGTCCCACAGTATCCTTTATTAATACCCCACTCATTCCTGTCGAACAGATCCGTTACTTAGAACTACATCTGAACAAATCACTGACATGGAATCCTCATACAAGACTGAAGAAACAGGATTGGCACGTCGGTTCCGACTATTGCAACACTTAATGGACAAACTGTCTAAACTTCCAATCCATTACAAAAGACTGATCTACTTGACTATAATAAGGCCTATTGGGACATGTTGAGCTTCGGGGCTCCACAAATTCCACATCGAATTCCTCTCTTATCCAATCCTAACAGTCCAAAATCCTTAATGCTCCTTACTCTGTCACAAATTAAGACATCCATCAGGACCTCAATGTTCCACATATTGCCAGTTCTTGGATGATAAACTTCCCATCCACCCAAACCCACTAATTTCAAATCCGGCATCTCCTTCAGTGCCTGATAATTCCTCTAGGTGTCTGAAAAGAAAGTGGCCCCAAGATCTTCTTCGTAAGTAATGTTATTGGAGTTCTATCAATGGGTAGATTATCCACATGTTTTTATCATCTTATTTTATACCTAATAGCAAATTTACTTGTTGAATATAATTTTATACAGTTGTAAATAACAATAAATAAATTATTAAAAAAAAATAAAATGTATGTTTCTGCAGGTATGATTAGGGTGGCTCTAGCTCCAATGTGGTCACCATTTGATAATACTCAATGGCATGGCATAGTAATCGTATGGCTTCTAGAATACATCGTAGCATGGACCACTCCTGGTATAGTCTTCGGTGCGACATTCTTCGTCTTGTTCTCTCTGGAAGAACTCGGAATACAACTTCAAATCCTCAAAAAGAGCCTAACTAACGTGATCCAACGGGCTGAAAGGTTGGAGCAAGGAATGGAAGAGAATATTAAACTATGTTTGAAATATTCCGTCAGGCATCACCAGCTTCTTTTTGAGTAAGAAAAGCAAAAAATAATAATAATAAATAAATAATTAAGTTATAAGGTTAGTAATAAGTTGTGTAGTTTTCAATTTTGAGCTAGGCTG
>NW_027116285.1:12900-14032 GCF_000696795.3 Halyomorpha halys
AATTTAAATTAATGTTTGAAGTACCACCAATGGGTGGTTCCTTCCCAAGATTTTCAAGTGTATATGAAACATACAACATATTTACTTACTGTATTATTTTTTACAGTTGTAAATTACATTAAATAAATAAAAAAAATAAATTAAAAAGAAATAATGAGGCTTTGATAATTGACCGTAGATTGATATGCGGGGGAGTGCGGTCAGCAAGTAAACAAAAACTTTTTTGGAAGAAGAAAGTTGACCGTATAAAGTAGATTGTTGGAAGATAGGGTGGCTGTCAATAAAGGTTTCAAAATTGTAGAAGAAAACTATTAATTGTTAACAATCGTTTCGCCCCACTTTGGAGGGTTTCGTCAGGGCTGTCAGATTGAAAAGAAGTTGGCAGCTCAGAAATTCAATTCAGTTATCATCTACGGTCAATTATCAAAGCCTCATTATCTCTTTTTAATTTTTTTTTTGATTTATTTATTTAATGTAATTTACAACTGTACAAAATAATACAGTAAGTAAATATGTTGTATGTTTCATATACAGTTGGAAATCTTGGGAAGGAACCACCCATTGGTGGTACTTCAAACATTAATTTAAATTAGAAGGTCCCGTGGCCATCTTCTTTTCTGACGCCTCGGAGGATTATCAGGGATCGTTAAGGACGAAAGATTAAGGATTAATGGGTTAGGATAGTTCCTTAATTTTCATGTTTTAAAATGCAGTATATTTGATCATAGAATGGGATCAACTAATAATAAATGCGTTATATTACGTTTTCGTTTGGGAGTGAATAGTTTTTCCTCTACCCAGTTTACTTGACATGGTAAATTTATAATCTTGCGATATTAATTTAAAATAGTTTGAAAAACTGATAAGAGGAATTTCTATTTATAATATTACAGAAGTAGTTTGAGGAGAGGTAATGAAAGGTAATCTAGCCAAATGAGTATATCAGTTCCAACAACTACTACTGACTATAAACAATTGTACGGACAGTGCAAGATATGGGAGGGAATAACAAGAAGTTAAGGAACGCTATTGTATTGAACAGATATTATTATTTGTATTTATTTTATTTATTTATTGATATTTACAACTGTATAAAAAAATACAACAATTAAATTTGATCGTAATGACATAA
>NW_027116285.1:14368-15030 GCF_000696795.3 Halyomorpha halys
GTTAATGAATAAATAAATAATAATTTATTGAAAATGATGGAAGTAAATAAACCTCAAAAAATTTTAAAAGAATTAAATCAATATTTAGATAATATCGGTATTTCTATTAGGTGGAACATAGGTTTGCCACGAAGTTCCGCTTCCACCTCTGCCTCTTGCAATTTCTTTAATTCCTACTTTTCGTCCTTTTTTTTTTCTCAGGGTTCCCTCTAAGTCTCTTTTCTCCTTACCCACCATCTTTGGCCCTGGGTTTTCCATCCCAGGCTCTTGGCTCCCTTGTTTTCTTCAAGACACTCTTTTCTGAGGACGTTTCAAAGCCATCCCTATATATAGTAATGCACTTATGAAGGACTGAAATTCTGGTTAAAACGTAGACACAAATAAATAAGTTTTACGTAGGAAGATTAGATTAAATAAATTAAAAAAAAAAATAAAAAAAACTTAAAAAGAGATAATGAGACTGCATTTTAAAACATGAAAATTAAGGAACTATCCCAACCCATTAATCCTTAATCTTTCATCCTTAACGATCCCTGATAATCCTCCGAGGCGTCTTAAAAGAAGATAGCCACGGGACCTTTTAATTTAAATTAATGTTTGAAGTACCACCAATGGGTGGTTCCTTCCCAAGATTTTCAAGTGTATATGAAACATACAACATA
>NW_027116285.1:16641-17505 GCF_000696795.3 Halyomorpha halys
GAGAATTTGGTTGGTATGAGATCAAGGACAAAAGGGATATGTAGGTTATGGTGTAGTGTTCTGTTGGAAACGTAGTAGGGTGCATTACGTAATTATAACTAGTTTTCATTAAAGTAATAAAAAAATGGGGTGAGATAACTGCCTTTTTTTCTTCCCGGCTCTTGACTATAAGCTGTCATCACAAAATGGACTTGCATCTGTCTAACTATTTTATGTTAAACACTTGTAAGTCAGTTCTCACAAGTCCATGGAATCCCCAACTCTTACCCCGAGGGTAATTATACTACTTTTAGGAAATCCTGACACCCTCTTTCTAGACCCACATTTTCCCCCTTCCAGATATATATTTCTAATTTCATAGGCTCTCTAGGGCCCGCCTAATTTCCTAAATTATCTGATTGGTCCAATCCCCTACCCTATCTCTATGTTCTTCCTACCATTGTGGTTTACTTGGAATAATCTATTAGTAAGAAAGGAACGGATGATGAAGATATTACTATAAATAGTATTTCGTTATAAACTATATAGTTGTTCCTCTGAACATCTAGCCCAATTAGGGAGATCGGAGCATAAAGAAAGTGACCTTTCATTATTTAAATCATGTGTCAGTACTTGATATCACTGTAGAAGGCAAGGGCTGATACTTAGGCAGGTATAATAGTACAAGAGCCCAATAGGAGAAAAAAGGCAGTTATCTCGAGAACTATTGTAAATAAATAGGTCTTTTCGGGCTAATATTTCAGCAAATTTACTCTTCTTTAAATAATGACCTCTTAGATTTTCTAGTGTTGCTGATAGTTTTTAAGATATAGAGCTCCGAATGAAAAATTAATGTTTTTCTAAGGTTTTGAAACAGCCGCATTT
>NW_027116285.1:20249-21329 GCF_000696795.3 Halyomorpha halys
AACAACTCGAAAATTAATAGAGATAAGTTCTAAAACTCAATTCATTAATGTTATAATACATCATCTCAGCTGTTGTAAGTAAACCCAAAGATTAAAAAAAAAAAGAAATGAGTTTCCCCATTTTAGTACAAGAGCCCTGTGGAAAAAAAAAAATCAGCTATTTCACCCAAATTTTAGATTAACTTAATAAACACTATTTAAAACTACTAGTCAAAATTGATGAATTTGCCGAGTATAGGTAGGGGGAATAAAAAATGACGGCTGTTTTAAACGTTTAAAAAAATAATTTGTGTTCTTATGTTTTTGCTAAACTTTTCGAAAAAATACTATATAAGAGAATACTACCTTTCATAGAGACAACCCTAGCTCATCATCATTCGGCTTCCGTCATCACCATTCTACAACCCATCAACTTCATCGAGTCATAGACTTCACAGCTTCTTCTTTCGAAAAGAAACTATACGTAACAGGTGCCTTTCTCGACGTACAACAAGCATTCGATAGAGTTTGGCATACAGGACTCCTTTATAAACTGAAAAGAGTTCTTCCCAGCACCTACTATCTAATCCTAAAGTCTTATTTAGAAGAGAGATACTTCCGGATTCGACAGGGCTCATCACTATCCTCATATTTCGCAGCAGAAGCTGGAGTTCCGCAGGGATCTATACTAGCGCCATTATTATACACTTTGTATACCTCCGATTTACCCACAATGGAACACACTCTCACGGCCACATATGCCGACGACACAGGCATTTTAGCCAAGCATGGCGACCCAGTATAAGCCTCAGAACAATTACAAACACACCTAGCTCACATCCATGAACGGTGTATCAAATGGAAAACAGGGATAAACATTGAGAAGTCAGTGCAAATAACTTTTACGCTCCGTCGTGGTCTATGTCCTCCTGTTTTTCTAAACAAGCGAAGTTTAACCCGGACAGAGACAGAAAAATACCTTGGATTAACATTGGAGAAATGACTTACATGGACCCCCCCCCTCATAAAAATAACAAAACAAAAGCTAAATTTCCGACTTAAATTATTATTTCATCTTTTAAATAAACGATCAAAATTACC
>NW_027116285.1:25000-25354 GCF_000696795.3 Halyomorpha halys
CCCTCTGGGGAAGAGGTCGGTTTTCGCATACGAAACACCCCTCGCCCCAACAACGAGGGTATATACCTGGGAGGTGACAGCAATATTTTCGACAAAATCCACTTTATAAAATCGATTTTTTACATTTTTTCGATTTTATAAACATTGGCTCAAACGATTTAGATAAAACAATACATCAATGTATAATTAAATTTTCTTTAATATGAAAGGAATTGATTATTAACTTAGGAAGATAAAAGGGAAATTATTTATTTTTTTAGGTTAAAAACACATTTTCAAAAATAATTATAGTAATGTAGACTTATTATATGTCGTTGAAAAGCCAAAGGTTTCATAAAAAATAATATTTAACAT
>NW_027116286.1:0-10579 GCF_000696795.3 Halyomorpha halys
AAACCCCTCCCCCATAGATCACGTGACTAGTGGTTAAGGTAGGTTCGAAGCTAGGGTCCAAAGTCCAAAATGACTCATTGCCCAGTGGTTAAGGCCGGTTCGAGGCTAGGGACCAAGGTCACGTGGCTAAGGCTGGTTCGAGGCTAGGGTCCAAAGTCCAATTTGACTCATTTACTGGCCCAGAATCGGCTTATTATCCCTACTACCTAGTAAACATTATTTTATATACACAGAAAGGATTAAATTGAATTATTGAAAAACGCTACGAACTTAATTTATAACCCAATACTTATGTAAAATAAATTGACATTATATTTTTTATACATTAAAAAGATTAGATTTAGTTCGAGGAATACAACCAATAAAACATTGTAAAGAGTATAAAAAGAATTCTGACCCTTTTGAGATGTTCTGCCTGTTCAGTATTCTTTCAAGTCCTCTGAAGCGGATGGTTTCAGAGTAAAAAGGCGAATGGAAAAGAGGGGGTGTATATTTAGCCGTGAAGTGCGAGCGGAGAGATAAAGAGACAGTATGAAAAGGTTTTTCCCTGCCGGTGACGGTAAGATAAAAGACACGGTCGGTATGTTCTCGCTTGTTTGCACATCCTTCGTGGCACACATTCGCCCCCCTCTTCTTTTCCCCTCATCTCTTCCCTCCCCCCCAATTCATTTAAAAGGTCAACTCCGATAAAATCCGGCTACCCTTCGCCCTTAATTTGTTGTTTTCTTTTTCACATGACTAAGTAATGAGTGTCAATACTGAGATGAAGTGTCTAAAAGTGCTATAATCAAAAAATCTCGTCCTATAAACATTTTTTGACGGAAATAGTTCAAAAAACAAGAGCAGAAGGTGATAATATGAAACATTTTCTTTTCAGGTGATTGTGGCTCTCCTACTGGGAGTTTAACGTTTTCTATGGCGTTAATGGATGCCCAAACTTACTCTGTCTAATTTACTAAAGTCATTTTTAAGTTTTTAGGGTACTAAATTATTATAATTGCTTAATTTAAAAAAAAATAAATTGATCATTACTTAAAAAGCATCCGTACCTTCTTTGCTCAGTGTTCCAATATGACCTACGTTATATGTCTTGGTAGCTCTATATAACGTTTGTGCCCAGTCAACGAGTTTTATTGGAATGGATTCATTGCAACAAGATCCTAATAGATATAATAGTCGCCAGAATTAATTTTTTTTACTTTCATCATAAAATTATCATATTCAAACAAATTTTACTTCAGTGTAGGTCGTTGCTTGACCGTGTGTACTATATAAAAGGAAGATGGCCCGAATGCGGTCAAAAGAATTCTAATAGTAATTAAACTAATTTTTATGAGGTAATGTTTCGCCCAACTTTGCAACTTCTAAAAACATACAAACAACTAAAATAATGTATCAATGTATGATAATTGATAACATGATGTAAAAGAAAACTAAGGTATGGTTAAAAATGATTTAAATTTATATAGAACATTTTATAGATATGAACAAAGCAAATTGAAGATAATAAAAATAAAATGTATAGAGAAAAGTATAAATAAACAATAATTACGAAAAGGCAGACAATTAATGAAAACGGGAATAATAATGTAGATATAAGAGAAATATAGAAATACAGTAAACAAGGATAATTTGAATAAAATAAAGGCCACGATAAAATGAAAATTATGAATAAAATATGGTACCCACCTTTTTTGGACGAAAGAAAGCAGAATAATGAACAAATGGGGGGCACAAGGTATTATTAACAAGGTTGGAGAGTGGGGGAAGTTGACAGTATTCGAATACGTCACATATAAAATCAAGACGATATAAAATAATGTTAAAGTAAGATAATATAATGTATTATTTAATATATAATATAATATTATCTATTGGACTATTACAGCAGTTACTATACAAACGATCTAAACTTCCAATTCATTAGAAAAGACTGATTTACATGACAATTATAAGGCCTATCTGGACATATGGAGTTGAGATTTGGGGCTCCACTAAACCTTCGAATTCCTCTCGTGTGCAATCCTTACAATCCAAAATCCTTCGTAAAATCCTCAATGCTCCCTACTTTGTCACAAATAAAATGAGACATAAAGACATTAATATTCCATTTGTAACCGATCTAGCCCAAACCAGATATCAATCCTTCCATTATAAACTCCCTAACCATCAAAACCCTCTAGTTTCTAACTTTGCTTCTTCTTCCATTCCTGGCAATCTTCCAAAGCGCCTGAAGAGCAGATAGCCTCGAGACCTAGTGTAAAAATATGATTAGAGTACTACCAATGGGTAGTTTCTCTACATGCCTGTATCACTCCATTTTTATATTACAACAAATTTACATAATGTGTTTTTATGTAAATACAGTCGTAAATTGCAATAATTGAATAGAAAAACTAATTATTAAAATTAAATAATAAATAAATAAATTTAAATTAAAAGTGTAGCATATTTCTTAATCATCAAATTCCCCCTCTCCCTCTTTTTTATATTACCATTGCTCTGGACTCATATAGGACCCTACACCATCTTATAATCTTATCTATATACTATATTAGAAGGATATAGCGAAAGAAGATGCGATAGAGTTAGAAATCCGAATTGGGAAAGAGAAGTGTAGGAAAGGGAAAAATGGAAAAAAAAATAACTCATCAGGAGACCAAATTGAACTCTAGTGGCGGGGAGTTTTTTGGGTATAATATTAAACCTTAACTTCGTTTTTCTTTTCGATACTATTGCTGAAGTAGACAACAATCGTTAGTATTCGGTACGTGAGTAATTGTTGTAATTGTTGCCGGCTAAGTTCAGGCGTCGCCTTAGCTATCTCGAGTCTGAAGTGATTAGAATAGGTTGTTCATTAGTATGCCTGAAGTGAGCCATTCAGGGTAACTTATTTTTATCTGTTTTTTAATTTTGTCTGTCTGCAACAGCAATTGTGAAGCCGCTCTACGGTTTTTTTTAGACTTGCTACTTCTGTTTTTGTCCAATTTCTGCAATAACTCCTGGAGTAAACATTCTTAAAAATATATTGATTAAAATCAATGTCTAGAAATAAAAAAAAATATGTAGAACGAATGAAAAATATCTATTTTAATTTAGATTAATTCCCTAAAAATTAATATAATAAAGAAAAAAACATAATAAATTGATTTAAGAATGTAATAAAAAATACATACATCCTCAGGTTACTTCGATTGTATTCTTGAAATTTTAAAAATTGTCAGAATAACTTTTTTAAACATGATAAGTTTACCTCGCTAGGGGTGTTAGCCATAAATTAACTATTTAGCTTATGAAGATTATTTTTTTCATGGATAAATTATTGGAATGGAAAAAAAAAATTTCACCGGCTACTTTATAATTTACAATAAATAATTGGTTTTGTTTCATTTAGATGACTACTTATATTTATTTTTTTATTCATGAATCATCGAATAATTTAGTCAAATGTATTTATTTATCATAACATAATGAAAATTCAAGTTGTCTACCGAAATTCAAAATTTAATCATACTATAAATTTAAATACTGAACTTTTTCATCGACTCATCCTTCTATGAACCGGCGAAGCGCTTTACAGTTTCCCTAAGGGATATTTATGAAACCCTACCATCCCTCCCTCTGCCGCTTTTGAAATTTATAAAAGATGCTCTGAAATCCCCTCATTAGATCCGGTTAGTGGTTGAGAGGTTTTCCTGGGCCCCCGGTGAAAGGCAGGATTTTCTCTTGAATGCGAGAAGCCCGCCGTGAAAATCCCGTTTTTCCCAGAGTAGGAGTTTTGACTCTGATATAAATTAGATTTGAAGAACAAAAGAGGTGCCGGGTAAGGGCTAAGTACCAAGTTTCTCTTCTTCTATAATAAAACTTAAGCTTCATTCTTCTCAAAACTCGGTAGGACCGAATCTCCACAACTTTTACCTCCTCGTGCTTTGGAAATTCGTTTTACCTCCCCCTCTGGAAGATTGCCTTCCTCTCCTTTCTCCTTCCAGGAACGGTATTCTAGGAAACTTTCCGATTGGTTTTGAAGGTCAACAGGTTCCTAACACAAGAGTAGGAATAGAATTATGAATAATAATGAAAATGTTTGAGGAGAAGGAATAAGCAAATTCATAGTGAATTTCTTTATATTTCATAGAATATAAGATACCTATACTAATAAAAAAATTATGAACTTTTTTTTTTCACATTGTGAATTATATATACATATTTTGTATTTTCATGGAACTAAATATTGCTTGAGCAGCACTACTAAAAAAAATACTATTTGGAGCTCACTATAAATTGTTTTGTGTTTTATAAGCAATATTCATTTTGAAAATACAAGGCTGTGCCTGTATTTATGAGTGATACAGCAGAATGTTGACTTTATGTTGTAAGATGATACATTCTTTAAAAATATCGGTATAACTCATAATTTCAATTATTTTTGTTCCCCTATAAAGGGGATTCCCTTAATTGAGGATAAATCTTGCGGTTGAGGGTAATCCTGATAAAATTGCCACGTTATATAATCGTTGTTCAAAGTACTGAACCTCTGGCCCATCAAGATTTTAATTTTTTAATATATATAGTTGAAATAGTTTATGTTCATCTGGCTAAGAAAATTCATGGAGGTTCAACTAAGTAGCAATTCGGATCATATGGAAATATCATATCAGAAATTCTGTTCTCTGCAGAAGTTTGGTTTGAAGCATATGAATGCACATTGAAATAAGAATTTCTTAAACAAAGTAAAAAAAAAAAAATCGTAAATATGATATCTAATGATTGTAATTTTTTAATTATAAAATTTGAAAACAAATATTAAAATTGTAACATATTTAATTTAGGAATTGCTACAATATCATTATTATCGTACTTGTGTTTTTGTGCAACTCGATTTTTATGATTTGCTTAGCATGAATTATTAATATAGCATTTATCTCTATTGAACACGGCGAAAGTAACCTCGGGAATCGCACACAGAACGTTGTAGAAAAACTAATCCTTGGAATCTTGCTCATTGTGTAAAGCAGTTTTGTATTGAAAGAAGATAGGTTTGTTGGCGGTCAATAAAGATACAAAATAGTAAAAAATAACTATTTAATATTTTAACTAACGTTTCGCCTCACTTTGCATAGCTTCGTCAGGGTTAAATGGAAACAAAATACAGGTATACTTGTTAATTGTATCTGTTATTTTGATTATGTATTAACATTCTTACTATATCCTTAATCATTGCCGTATTTGGCCACATTTACTTTATTTATCTGTTTATCATTTACTCAAATATTTTCCTCATTTTTTATTATTTCTAATAAGTAATGTTCTACTATTTATTACTCTAGTTATATATTTACAATACTATCCCACATGACTGTACTTATTATTAATTAGTATCCGATTTATTTATATTTATATTTTTTCTTTGTTTTCAAAAATATTTTTATATAATTGTTTTTACCCTCTTTATATATTTATTCTAATTTCCATGTCACATCGTACATTGTTTGTACCTTGTTTTCATGGGTGGGCCCATTCGAAGTGGGGCGAAACTTTGGTTAACAATAAATAGTTTGATTGTAGCAGAAGCCCGGGTGGCAGTCAGTAAATGTATAAAAATTGTAAAAGAAAACTATTTATTGTTTACCAACATTTCGCCCAACTTTGTAGGACTTCGTCAGGTCTGTCAGATTGAAACAGTGATAATGATTGTCATTTAGTCATAATCTCTATTATAATCTAACAGCCCTGCAAATTGGAGATAGTTTTTTATTTTTATACCCTTAGTGACCACCACCCGGACTATTCTCCGACAATATAGTTCATACGGTCTACTATCTTCTTCCAATTAAATAGTTTGTTTCCAATTAAGTATTTTGTCCCTTTCTTAAGCGCCACCGGACTGTCATAGAGCAAAACAATTTTTGATTCTACAATCATAATACTCATAGATCCAGTAATTACTATTCTACAAGAGTAAGACATTTAGAAGCATTAATTACGAAAACCTTAGTAATACTTGCATTTCGCTTGATCATCTACTCATCTCTGCTTTAGACTGCGCTTCCCTCACCCCATTCTCGCGTGTAAGATAGAGAAATGGTTTCCGGCTGTCATGATCCCTTTGTTATTCAGTCGCAATGTTTTTATGGCGTGGATTAGGGGAAGTTTCCACCCCCTGCTCGGTGGAAAGGTACCATGAGTGATCTAGGTACCACTGCTGCTGGGGGTGCGATGTCTTCAGTGCGGAAGAAACACATTAGCCAACCGAAGACAATGCTTCTTTGAGTCGTTTCCCGCAATGTAATGGCGGTTCCTTATTCCATTCTGTTCGGTTGAGGTACTCCCCCAGGGTTTTCCAGTCATTGTTGTTGTTTCGTATAAAAACGAGTGCGTTCAAGAAGATGCATCCCAAATCTGACTATTGTACGGAAACAATCCCTTCCTATGCTGATTGTTTCTTGTCATTCAACTTGTTACTTCAGAAAAATTATTATGCGTTGTATAATTTATAGTTTATTGTTATATAGTTTAAGGATAATTTAAGGATTGAAAAGCCGAATATTTAGTTTGAAAAAGTTTATTGAGACAACCCTTGATAGCTCTAATTTCAATTTGTTTATAGTTAATAATGGAGATTAGCTTTAATGATTTTAAAATTTTCATGTACTATTATGCAAAAAAAATGATAAACACGTTGGTGATGCAGGGATAGAAAGTGAATTTAAAATTTTAATTAGAGAAAACATTTATTTACCGCTCATTCAATGCAACAATGCCATAACTAGAAATTTACGATGTTGCAGCAGATGCATTTAATGTTTTCAATGTAGTACTGATTTCTATGAAACTATTATACAAAATTAAAAATAGTTCAATGGACCTTAAAAGGCCAGAAACCCTATTGGTTGAAAGTTCACATAATTGCAATTATTCCTATGTTAAAAAAAGCATGACTAAACGCGCGATGGATGTTATTTGTTTTCAAACTTTTGACGGTCTTCCGTTTTTCTTTCCAAAATTCCCTATGGATTTTGATGTTGATCTTGAACTTTTATCTATGCTTATTGGTCTGTGGATCCATTAAAAATAAAAATAAAATAATATAAATCAATTTATACATAATATATATCTTTAATGCGCGGTTATAAGGGCTTCAGTAACTGTTTGAGTATTTGGAGATTATATCGTAGTATTATCCAAATCAGGTATTAAGGTCTTTATGCTTCAGATAGACTTACTACTATATTGTTTTATAAAAATAACAATTGCAAAAATATCAATGACTAGATTTTACATAATGTTTTGAACTTTGTTTTTTCTCTCCTGAAAAATTCATATTTTCCAATTAAGCCCTCATGTCCGCGCATCAAAGATATATAAATAGTTGACCGTATAATTTCGTATATGAAGAAGATGGTCAGGGTTGCAGTCAAAAGAGAAACAAAACTAGTTGACAACTATTTATTTTCTGACGTTTCGCCCCATTTTATAGAACTTCATCGGGTCTAAAAAGATACAAAAAACAACTGTTTTAGTCTGTTCACTCTCTCTAATCTACAATATTTGGAATTTTTATTTGATTTTCCGGTGAACCATGGCTAGGGCTTGCTATATAAATTTTAAGCGTATTGTTAGTTCTCTAACTTTTCCAATTCTTCTCCAGCGCACCTAATTTTGAGATTCCTAATGAAATGGTAAATTTGATTAAAAATTTTGATAATAAATAAGAGTTTTCAGACAAATTCATATATGGCACGTTTTTGATCTTGACTGTTTTAAGTGGAGCGAATGGCCATTAATCGAAAGCAGTTTAGGGTTTCAACAAATTGAAAAAAAAAACTACTGAACGAAATCTTTTAGAGTCCAATTTCCTATTATTATTATTATTATTATTATTATTATTATTGGTGCGACAGACTGTGGAGGTTCAAGGCCTAACGCGATGTATTTGGACTGTGGTTTTCATAGGATGGGTTCGTCACTACCACGCCTATTTTTGTGAGTGCCACCCATTGGCTAACGGGCCTCACAAATGCCCGGAGGGAGGATGTGTGTGAGTATTGTATAATTATATGCTTCAAAAGAATCCTGGATAGGGCTGTGGACTGGAACTCGCAACCTTCGGGTTGACAGACAGGCGCGTTACCACACTGCTACCGTCACCCTTCCCCTCTCGCTCCAATTTCCTATAGTAAAATTAAAATTATTTCAAAATGAGAATAGCAGTAAATATCCCTTGGTTTAAGAAATAGTCTGTAGAATTCCTACAATTGGAATCAATAGAAGAATACATCTAAACACAATCAAAAACATTTTACAAAAATCCATTCCCAGTTAACTGCAATTGAAGGTAGCAGTAGCGTAATCTGCGAGAAATAACGGTATTTTGATTTGTCTTTTTTTTTTAATTAAAATTATTTAAATACTTATAACATTGTAAATGTTTAAGGGTGTCTTTTTTTGCGCGAGTCTAAGCCTTCCCATTATAAATTGTGAAAAGTAAATCAAATTCATCAATTTTTTTTTCTTAATTATTTTAACAATGTAATTTCTCATAACTGTGAAACGATTTCTCGCATCATAAAACAATCATTAATTCTATTATTTTAGTCACGCTGCTTAATTAATGTTTCGGGCTATTCCTCGTTTTTATTTTAGTCTAATAGATGTTGCTATTATTCATTTTTTCTTTCTTTCAATTCTAGTATTATAGAATCAAAAACTTTTTACTGATTTTTTCGTCTTAATTTAATTTTTTTTCAAGGAGTGCCTTTTACATATAAGGTAATGACAATTAATGTCACACTGTCCATTATAAAAATTATGAATTATTATCAAGATCTTATTAGATTCATTGGACATTTTCAACAATAAACTTCAATCAATATTATAAAAAAATGTAAATGAAAAAAGAATCTAAAAATAAAATAGGCTATTAGTGTAGAAGCACTAAGTCACACATCGTAAAGCAGTGTGGAAACAAAGTAATTTCTATTACAATTACTATAATCTGTAATTCAATTACAATTGTAAATGATTTTAATTGGAAGTTGCAACTACTTGATTGACAAATGCCATTGTGGTCTGCAATTACAAATACTAGTAGAGCCCAAATAACTATAATAAAAATAATTTTTTATTAAATAAATCAAAAATTGTATCCTTATTAGTCTCAACACTTTTTATTTCAACAGTCCAAAGTTTCGGCCATTTCGGCCATCCTCAAGGACAATCTTCAATTATAAATTCTTCCTCACATTAAAATTAAATGTTGAGGATTTTCCAACTTATAGGCTATTCCGATTTCTCTGGAAAAAAAAGTTACCAACAAAATTAAATATTTTCGGCGCGTAGTTCGGTATACATTTTCTTCCTAGTTATTATAAGCCAATCAATTTGTCTCTTTATGTACAATAAGAAAAAATATTATTGATCCTATTAAATGATTTTTATTCGATAAAAATAAAAAATATATAATGAGGGTTTCAGTTAATTAGGACTATAAAATTGATTTATCAAAATCAAATCATGTTTGTTTACGACGTCGTCCGAAACCTTTAAATACTATTTTTCAAAAAAATTAAAAACTAGAATTTTTTTAATATAATTTATTTGGAGGAATTTTTGTTCTCTTGGTGTTCATTGTTCTTATAATCGTTGATTACTTTATCGGCCTGGTGGGCATTACATGCTTGATATAACCGTTACATTATATTTCTTTTTTAACAGTTGATTATGGGGGGGGGGAGGGTATAGTCTCGTACAAAATACACCTCTAACTATACAAAATGTTATAATTAAAAAAAATAATAAAAAATAAATAATGGTTACAGTTATCATGTACAACTGATAAAAAATTGGATGTTTGGTCTTTTTACCTATAATACTACCATTTAGATTTAATGCCAATAAGGACAAAATATTGGTATCAAATAAAGAAAAGCGTTTCAAAGGTTTTATTTTATGGATCCGGTTGTAGTTATTTAATTAGATCCAATTTGTACCCTTTTCTGCAGTTCATTGAGCCCTAAACCGCTCCCAAGATTCGTGTAGCTTGGTTGAGTCGTGTTGATGTTATTTTTATTTTTTTAGCATAAATTTTTATTATATAATGTTATTTATGTAGGGAGAGGAACAAAGAGTTCAACTACAACCCACTAGAGCGCAGCACATCGAGCCTCACTGAAGCTCTCAAATTTATATATTATTATTAAAATGATTGTATTTTATAAAAACATATAGTTATTTTTACATATTATTAATTTTTGTACATAATACTTAGCAATGTCGATAAAAGAATAAATAAACGATGCCAAAATAATGCACGAAACTACCTCAAGCAGATAAGATAAGGCCGCTTCTCGGTCACACAATCGTTCGGTATGCACTAGGCCTGTAAATAAGGGTCTTTAAGAACCCTTCAGGGACATTGCTCTCAATTCCAACCATGGCCCGTGAGAACAACTATATGTTTGTCTCACCCAGAAGACTAAAGGCCATATTGAGACGCTGTCATGGCAACCGGGCCCCTGGTCACGATGGTATACAGACCGTCCTGCTGAAACAATTACCACGGAAGGGAATCGCTCAGCTC
>NW_027116286.1:12134-30070 GCF_000696795.3 Halyomorpha halys
AAAAAAAAAAAAAAATAAAAAAAAAAAATAAGAACCCTTCATAGATCAGATAAAAATATATAGATCCACAGCTTCTACTTGAGAGTTTTGGTTTATTGCCGATTCTGATTACTAAGTGGTTGTTATTTTTAGTCACCCATGATATGATCTTTCTCCTCTACCTGTTTTCCCTTCGTAAGCTCCAGCGGCTAGCTATCCTCCGGGCTTACGTGGCTTCTTCGCCTCTATCAGAATAGTACCCGGCAGAACAAAGGCTGCCGTCCTGCTTGACTCTGGAGGCTACCCTTCAGGTCTGCATTCCTTCCGCGTGTTTATCGGAATGGTACGCGGTATGACGAGGTTACTATCCTCCGAGACATAACGGGTGTCACTCGTTAGTCTCATCCTATCTAGTCATCTTCCTTGTCAACTAGCTTATTTTTATTAACTGAACATGCATTGTCGAGACCTTCCGGACAAGCAGGATAGCCAAGAAAATGAGCCACCTCGACACTTACAACTATAAATTAAATCAATGTAATAAACATTTAATGGAATTATTAATCAAACGTGTAAATAACTAAATAAATTAATTTATATCAAACTTTCAATCGTATTGAATTAATATATCTACTTCTCTAAATCTAGCAATTAATAAGCATTGCAGGGTCTGCTAGTATTATTTGAATCTCATGATTGTTTTTCTTTATGCATGTACCAGCAACTAAATATCACTAAGGGTAAATGTATTTCTTTTAAAAAAATACTGAAATTTTACTTTTTGTAAATAATTAAAATAATTAGTTTTATAAAAATATCATACTGACGGATCGAATCATCGAGTTATCGTATCAGAGATTGGACAGCGACGCTGATACTACAGAGAGGATTGAGGAATGCTTTTTGAGTTGTACGGCGTGCGGTGTAGAAGAGGAGTGCCGGAAGAAAAACGGAAGACCGTCAAAAGTTTGAAAATGAGCTAAGTTTGGTTTCGTGATCTCCAAGTTCTCTTAGAATTCAAACGGGCCATTCTCTTCTCTTTCTACCTCCTTCGCTAACGATTCGGTTAAAAACCTGTTTCATTAAACATTTGTTCCTGTCACGAATGGCTGCTTCTTTGGAAGAAAATCTGAGATTTTAGAAGTATGCATCAGCCCTTTATTGATTTTTAAGACGTGATACATTGTTATCATGAAAAAATATGAAATTAGGAAGTTCAATTATCAATGGTTAAAAATTCTGTAGATTCTGTGAACGAAAACACTTAATAACAAGTAATAATAATGATAGAGACCCAACAATAAAATTCATAATTATTATAGTAAATTCAGAGAGGAGAAAATAGATACAAAAAATCAATCAGGATTGATATTTTCCAGCTATATATACAGGTGAGACAAAACATGTTTTGGATGATAGAATGATGAACACAGAAATTATATAAGAAACAAGGAGGAAAATCACAATAAAACAGGACTAGCGCAGCACCCAGCTAAAAACCTACATAAATTCGGATTTGAAAATATAATAATTTTGCATAATGAAAATGATACGTTCAAAAGAAAAATACTTGAGTCCAATTCTACATCAGAAAATATAAATTACACAATAAATTTTAAAACAGACACAAAATATTTGAACCAACACTATGTTACGTAGATGCTGTAAGAAAAATTAATTTGTGAATAAAAAGGTTAAATTTTGGTGCTATTTAATTTTGATATGCATTTTAATGATAAAAGAAATAAGAATTTAGACCAAAATTAGTTTGATGTAAATCAATTATATACCTGACCTGATAGGTGACGCTCGACCGCCAGATTTTTACCCAATTAAGGGTACCCAATTTAAGAGGCTGGGTGAACCCCAGGAGGGCTCCAAGAACCCTCAGGAGTTGATTCACGGCTACTGTGTAACAGAAAACAATTTTCTGCCAAGCCAGATTCGAACTTGGGTCCTTGAAGTTAATAGCTACGCGCCTTACCGCGGGGCTACCGCGCTCCCAGGTTTTGTGTTACATTTACAAATAACAGTTCAAGTTATAATTCTTCCAGGATTTTATTTGGGTTTGTATAGGGTTCTGTTCACTCTACGCTGTACAAGACTTCTGTGGGTCCAAATTATATTTGTGTGAACCGGAATTAAGAGGGACTGCTCGGTGTGTCTCAATCAATTATCAGAAAGTTTTGTGGGCAGCTGATTATTAGGTCCTTAATGAAAACTCTACTTTACCACGTATAAATACAACGAGTAATTTATTTGTATAAATATTAAAATTAAAAAAAAATTATAATGTAAGGTATGTGATAAAAGATTTTCGTTTTGGAGTTTGGAACAGTGATCTTAATGGACTACTTTCTGGAAGAATACTGGCCGATGTCAGGGAAAAAAGTGATGTCAATTTCTTGACTTGAACGATAATACAGAGAGATGTTCTAGATTATCTCTTACACCAAAACGTGATAAAATTTGTTACGAAAGAAAAAAAAAAACTGGATTTTAAAAAACAAAATTTATAAACCAATAAAAATTAACTTTATTTCTTTCGCTTTTCCTTGTATAATTATAAAAATAATCTTTCTAAATTTTGTTGGAATTAAGCAGATGAACTAAGCAGATAGTACGGACACATCCTATGCATGAGCCGATCAAAGCCAACTGGGACCGCGATCGTTTGACAGCAACACTAAAGGATACTACGATTTGAATTCTCTTAAGTGGCAATTGAAGTGGCAGTTAGTGTTGTGAATGTCTTCTGAGGTCACGTCCATACACATGCTACATAAGAGGCCGTTGCATACACACATACACATTATCTTCAGCGAGTATATATCCTTGTCAGGGTGACGGCTGTTCTACTATAGTTATAATAATAACTACACTAAATCAATCCCTCGGCTCTGTATAATGTTCACCACTGGCTCTGTCTATTGCCTACGGTTTACTAACCTCTATTTAAGATTGCTTTAATGTGATATTCGGTATTAGCGTTGTATAATACAATAGCGTTATAAATCAATCGTTAAATGAAGAACTCTCTATGAAACTAACATTCATAGATATTCAAGGCATAACAGTCTACGCTAAAGGTGTGGATCAGAAAAAAAGATTCGATAAGATGAAAATTGTTTTGTTATATTTTGTATTTGAACTCTGTTAGAAGGAGTTCTTGAGATGTTGCTTTTGTTGTTTGTTAGGGTTTAAAACATAAATGTCATCAATTCTTCATGATTTTCTTTTTCTTTTTTTGTTTTTTTTTATTTTCTCAGATATTTGGATTTATTCCTTTAATAATTTGTATTGTTCATGATTATCTTTTTATTTTTTTGTTTTTTTTTAGGCCAAAGTTTCTGAACTATTTAAATTAAAGCTGGTTAATGGGTTTAAAATTTGGTTCGAATCTTGTTCAAAAAGTTTTTTCTTTTTCAAATTATTAGTACCGATTTTATGATGTTTTCATCCTCGTAGCCATTGATACTCCTGTCCATCCCTACTCCTATCCTACTTAAGCCCGTAGTATAGTCAGGACATTCCTGGAAAATATGGCTGACATTAAGTGCACTATTACAATGTTTACACATTGGAGGTTGCTGTTTGTTGATGGGATATGAATGTGTAAGATCCGTGTGTCATATTCTCAATCGTTCGATTGCGACCTCCTTCCTGCGATCAGAAAGATTTTACATGATCCATTGTTTAGTTGTTTTATTAATAGTCTTTAGTTTGCTTGGTGGAATTTCATCCCAAATGGCTTGCCAACTTCATAATATTTAATTTTTCAATTGAAGACTTACTTCTTGGAATGTCAGAATGGCCCTGTCTTGGAAGTGTAAGTGCTTGTTTGTAAATAGTTCGGTTCGTCTTTACTCGAGGTTTTTCTTTTGATGTTGATTTCAAAACTTGATCTCTTACGTTGAAAGTAAAACGACCCTTGAAAGTATTGCTTATTGAATATCTGGTTCATTGAGTGATAAGTTCACAGGAGGATTAAGAAGGTTATTAATGTTAAATCGTGAAAACTGCACATGGCAAATGTAAATAAAGTAATAATATCTCAAGATTAAAATAAGCAGCTATGGTTGGACTGGACAATGATCGAATTCGTATAAATCAGCTTTGAATTGACAAATGTAGATAGTAGAATTGGTATCAAGAGTTGGATGGAAGGTTGGTATGAGGTGCAAAACGGGCTTCAGTCTGTTTTAATTAATATAATTAAACCAGAATATTTATGGTCATTCTATTTATGAGATAGTGGTATTGGTATCAGTTGGGGGGCACTAATCCGGAGATTGGTCCTTTTGCCAACCATTGGTGAGTATCATGTAGTTGCACGATGGGCGTATCAAGATTCATTTATTGGGACCACCGAGAAATAAATATTAACTGCCCCAGGTGAGAATCGAACCCACAACGTTACGGACCGGGCGCTCTAGGACCTACATGACCGTCACGACCTTATGTATATGGTAAATTCCTTTCATTGTTCGAATTTATGCGTATTTGGAAACTCAATTAAGAATTATTATTGCCTCTTAGATCAAAAAACTGTGTAGAGAGATCTAACGCAGAAATATGATTGACATAAAGTTCTCATTTAATCCCTTGACTCCATATCAAAAACTTTTTACGTCTGTTGATGAAGAGAGTGTAAGAACGAGGGAGTTGTGAGACAAAGAGGCGAAAATGCTATGGAACGGATTAAGAAGTTTGCAACAAAGGGTTGATAGAGGTCAGGTTGATGGCCAATCTAGCCCCAACCATAAACTGTACTGCTCCACTCGGCAATATTTCATAAAAGTTTGAGGCCGGCAAGATTTAAATAAGTTTAGCCGGGGCAATCTCCGAGCCATAACTCAGCGACTTCTCTTTTCACGACTTGAGCGCCCCCGTCCATTAAAAACTGGAACTACCTAGGAGCCAACTTTATACCGCCCCTGCCTGCGCTATATATTCTACTCAAGGCCTTCCTTATAAGGCCCTTTTAGTCCATCTTCCTTATCCTATCTTGGCTCCTTTTAATTTGGTTCATTGAGCTAGCAAACTTGCTTTGGGCTCTTTTACGAACAACCCTTTGATCTACCAAAATGAGGAGTGATGTTAATAAAAACAGTAAAATGGAAGTACGAAGCATTTGTTGAGTTATAATTTCCTGAGTGTATTCGCAAATGAATCTCTTTTGAAGGAACCGATTTAAGGAGTAGTTCCTTCTGGAGCTACCAGGAAACTACTTCCGTTATACCGTTATATGTCGTCAATCAGTCAATCAGAGTTTCATCCGTCGTTTCAATTTGTTTATTTTATAGAAAAAATAAGTGTATGAAATATTAAAAACCAAAATAATTATATTCACATTTTCTACAACTAATGAGACAATTTAAAAATATTTTAATATAACATCTAACTTGATCTAATATCAGTAATCTATATTAAGTGTCGAAAAGAGAATATTATTTACAATACATTCAATAATTAAATAAGAAAAAAAAACGATATAGTAACATAGCACCTTACTCATTGAGGTACTCCGCTTCTCTATTATATATTAATGCTTTATTTAAATATTATACAAAAAAGATGAATACTGTGTTTGGAATAGAATTCGAGAATATTCTGTTCGTTCTTGTTGTACGCTTGTCTATCTCTCTCCGTTGATCATTTATTGACGTTATAGTTGGGAAAAGATATTTGAAACTGTCTCCTTGGGAAATGATTAGCCATCCACGCAGACCATATCGTAAGGGTGGATTTTTTGGCTTACAATCATTTACTTTCCGACGTGCACCCTACGATTTTCATGTGATGTTCTTCTCATTACTTTTTCTAGGTGTAAGTTGGACAGTATTGGTGAGAGTCCAATAGTTCTTGTTAAGCAAGCTGTTTTATCAGCCAGATAACCTGAGGATCGGTAAAATAAATTAACGATAGATCCCAATCTATTTGGAATGATAGTCCAAAAAAGTATATTGAAAATTATAAAAAAACGGGTGAAGCCCAGGGGTACATACAGCCGTAAATTACTATAGAAGAGGTCGTTAACAACAAAGGCATCCAATATGCCAGTATTGTAATAGCAATTTGACAATTAGCCATATCTTTCAAGAATGTCCATATTTTACCTCATGCTTCAATAGTTTTGGATTAAACCGGGATTTATATAAGCAACTCTTGGGGACGACAAATGAACAATTAGATACAAAGAATTAGTATTTCAATTTACTGTCAGACATACAACACCAAGTAGACAAAAAAATAATTATAAAAGAATAAGAGACAAAGGGCGAAGTTATACACTATTTAACAAAAACGAAACTGATATTTTGTGGTAGGAAGATGAATGTTAGAAAGATAGTAATACTTATAATACATTTATTTGATGGCAGATAATATTATTGGATCGTTTAGTTATGAAATAGCAGTTTTCACATGAAAAGTTATTAAATGAAAAAACTTAGTGAAAACAAAACATTTTTTATTAAAACTAACCTTAATTTTCTATACATTTTTCCTGCGTGTTATCGTTAACTTTTAAATAAAAGAACTGAAAAATTGAGGGTTTTGTGAAGAAATGAAGTCAGAAAATGCGTTTTTATTGTTTAACAGAGAATTATTTTCAAACTTTTACCTTTAAGAAAGTTGACTTAATTTCTGAACAGATAAAAATATGTTGGAGATAAGTCTGGTGAATAAGATGGGTGTGGAAGGACTTCATTACACACATCGTTTAGATGTGAAACATGAGGTCTGGCGTTGTCCCTTCCGACACAATAAAAAAACAGGGTGTTTGTTGATCAATTATATCAACTTCACTGCAGTACGATGTGGATGTGTTGGTTTCTCACCTTTGGGTGAAAATGATAAATGAAATATTCCTGCCATTGACTCAACACAAAAACTAGTAATTGTTTTTAGATGCAATTTTTTTTTTGGTATGTTCCCCGACATTTCTTTGATATTCAACCCCTGATCTGATGAACGCCTGTTGTAATATACAATCCACATTTCATCACTCGTGATTATCCTTTCGAGAAAAGGCTCGGTTTTGTCTAGTAAGAAGTGGAACGCATGTCCCATAACGCTTTAGCTACTGTAGCTCATTAAGTTCATGAGATATCTATAGATCTACCTTTTTTACATTACCAATGGTCTTTAAGTGTCGAGAAACTGTCGATACACTTATATTCAGTTGCGCTGCAAGTGGTTTTAACTGTTAGGTAAGAGTTTGTTTCCACAGTATGCCTCAGTTCATCGTCGAGAATTGCTAGAGGAATTGCTTGCTACATTTATAAAATAAGAGAGGATTAATCCTGCATCGTGCGCGGCTGATCTGACATGCACAGGATTCGATTTTTTTGTGGCTCTTCCAAAAAGGCACCAAGTGTGACCCCTACCTCCCAGTAGTTTTTAACTTTGTGGGATGGTTCCAACCCGCCCAGTCAGTAAGCTCCTGCCGTTAAGAAAGTGCGCACAGGTGTTTTGATCTGACAGGCTCACCGCGCCCGATTACGTCACAAACCTAAGTCAATATTTTTCATTTTAGATAGTAAATTCAAGCACTTCACTATTTTCCGATACTTTTGTTCGTCAGGTACCATTACCATTTATGAATGGGGATCATGTACCTGCCAGGCTCACCGCGCCATTCTGGTGTGTCTTTCAGGTTCATTGCCCTTCTTTTCTAGATTTTTTTTTATGAATTCTTCAATCGTCATTTCAGTATTTTTTGATTTTGGGGAGAACACAATATTTCGGCCTTTTTTGATTTCAACGACGAAAAAGTGTTAGCAACCTACGTCGCATGACCTGGTTCTCCTGGTTTCTCGTAACCAAAGCCATTGATAAAAGTACTGGAGAAAAAAAAAACCTGAGGTCATTACATATTATAATGCTCATAAAACTGGAAATTACACTGCTAACCAAATGTGCGCCATATACAACGTGTAGCGAAATACACTTCGATGGCCATCGTTTTCTACACTATGTTGAACTTGGGGGGGATCAATTCCTTGGTTATTCACCTCGGGAATCAATTGGAATGAATCCCAAGAAGTTCCAAGTTTTTCCCAAAGAATTTCCACATGAACTGTGTATCGGACAACTTCAGCGAAGAAGTCAGTTGAAATCCGGCCTTTCACACCTCCTTGAAAATTCATCTCAAAAGATTTCTCCCGGCTGATGATCGTCCAAAATCAACCCCTCCCACCTCCAAAAGTGGTCCAGATGTTGTGATTGCATGGTGGAAACAGGAATACGTCTGCTCACGATATACTCCTGTGTGAAATGTAACCAATGAATTTGCCCCTCATGCCAAACCACTCTATCTATCTATGCTTTTCAGTCTGTTCTTGCAATCCTCATCGGCTTTGATGGACGACGACTCAGACTGATTTCTGTCCCTGCACATTTCAACTTCATTTCTGATCTCTTTTTGAATTTTGTTTCGAGGATAAAAAAGATATTGATTTATATTCATAACCATGATATGCGAATTCCACATTTTGACCTTTTTTGGTTTCTACCTGTGGTTGGTACCTATATAAATAATAAGAAATATTTTAAATTTATTTTTCCCTAATTCTCTACATCCTCAAGATGGTCAGAAATTTTTGGTTTAGTTAAAGAAGGTGATTTAGGGACTTTTTGCATTGTGTGCCTGTCAGGCTCACCGCGCCCCGATTTTGAGAATCATTGACCGCGCCCTACGAGGGTTAATAACCGCACAAACATAAAGGTAGTAAAAAGCAAAAGTCCACTAATCCCACTTTGAATTTCTGAAATAATAAAAACTGACATTTTATGCGACTCAATATTATCTTAAGCTTTTTTGCTTAAAAAGAGATCTGAGATCCCTTCATTATCGTACTACAAAGATTTTTCTACTTATCTTCACGTAATATTATCCATATTGTAAATACCAATGATTGTAAATTTAAAACATACTTAGTTAAAAAATAAAACATATTTTCCACCACTATATTATATTGAATTGCGGCCTAAAAATCTAATGCCAAATCAAACACTGGTTTTTTATCAGCAATTGTAGGTTTGATTTATAAAGTATATGTTTTTTTTTTTGTGTTCGTACCCATCATTAAAATACAATTAGTACATCAAATGTATTATATATACTTTACACTTCTTCTGAGTCTTCTCCCTTTGATTGCCTTGTGGCATTATAAGATGTTGATATGAGTCCAGCTAAGGTGGTATAGTCTAGCTAAAGCCTAAGACTACGCCATGGAATTAATGGAACGTGAAGAGACCGTTCCGCTAAATGAAAGATTATGACATTTAATGTTCTTTAATATGGAAAAATATATGTACTTATTTATCGAGTTCGAAATATTTTATTTAGTTTTTAAACCAGCAGGTCAGTTAGAGACAGTTCGCCCTATCGAAACCATCGATAATATAATGGATGGCACTTATGATGGAGCGCGAACTCCTAAATATTCTGACCTTAGTCAAAATAAATATTATGATAAACAAAATAATACTATATTCCATTTCATTTTTTTCCTTACAAGCAGCCCCCACCTAATTTTTGATTTCTTTAAAAAGTTGTAGTTTATGGTGAAGCTTAAAACAAATATTATTTATTTAATGATATTTACAACTGTATTTATTACAAATGTATATAAAAATATATTCAGTAAATTTGATCTAAGATCATAATGTAGAGATACTACCCAATTGGTAGCACTCTAATAATATTTCTATATTAGAAGGTCTCGTGGCCATCTTCAAAACTAGTATAATTTGTTTTTTCAAAAAATATATTTGTTGACCTATTATACTTTAAGCATAATTAGTTGCAATATCCCTCTAAACTGCCCCCGCTCGGTCATCTGTTCTGACTCGGAATCTGCTCTCAAATCTTTACAAGATCCATTTTCAACATATCCATTAATAATAGAGTTGAAGCAGCATTTGAAAACTTTGAACAACATGGGTTGTAGGGTCTTGTTTTTATGGCTGCCAGGTCATTGTGGGATCACTGGAAATGAAAAGGCAGACTCGCAGGCCAGACTAGCTATAAAGACAGGCCAAGTCGTAACATCATCAATATGCAAAGATGTTATTTCATGGATAAAAGAAATTGGATGGCAAGAGTGGCAAGTTGAATGGTTCACCACGAGAGACAACAAGTTAAGAATGGTCCAACAGACAGTGAAACGTCCAACCAGAAACTTGAATCTGCTACGGAGAGAAGATGTGGTATTAACCCGTCTTCGGATAGGCCATACTCGACTCGCTCACGGTCATCTCATGAAAAAAGAAAATGCACCGACGTGTCGCTACTGAGGAAACGATCTCACCGTTAGGCATTTTCTCACTGAATGTATAGCTCACGAACCACATCGGTTCTCTTCAGATTTACAGGAGATGTTGACCGAAGATTCCACAACAGTAACAAAACTTTTTCACTTTCTAAAAATCATTAATACTTATGATCACATATAGTCCAACTAATTGTAATTATAACTATAAAATGTAAATTGTAATGTAATGTAACTTGTAATAGTAATAGTAATTGTAATTTTAAATTTGTAAATAGTAATGTAACTTGTAACAGTAATTGTTAATTTTTAAACTTTCTCACTTTGTAATTGTTTGTAACTTCCTCACTTTGTAGCTATTGTAAAAATGTCAATAGTAATGTACTAACTATGTAAATTCAGTGTAAATGACCCTAGGGGTCGAAACACTTAAATAAATAAATAAATAAATCGATCCAGTAATACAAAAGATTATTGTGGATAAAGATTTAGAACATATTTTTTAAACTTTAAAATTTATTTACTTATTTATTCATTAAATTATTTCTTTTAACTAACTTCTTGTGTTTTTTAAAATCTATATATTAGTTGGTTTTTTTTTTCTGTTACTGATCTACTGTTGCGACTATTATGTCTTTGGTTTTACTTTACATTGCTATCTAATGATAAATTCGTTTAATTTGGTTAACTGGAGTATCATTGGAGAGGATCTGAGAGAGTGAATTATAGAAAATTAATTTTTCAATTAAATTAAATAAAATTGTCCAAAGGGAATAAAATTGTTAAATACAAAAAATAAATAAATAAACTAGTTGTATTTAATGTTTAGACTTAATGATTGATTGTAAAAGGTAAAAGTAGGAAAAAACAATTTTTTTTTGTTATATTATGTATATACATGTATAGTGCATAGCCCGATCATAGATTGATTGGTATGCTGTGTATTGTAGGAACCAAATGTATTTGGGCAGCATGGCTAAATAAAGCATTTCTCTCTAGATTATACTGATGCATAAAAACAACAAACTGTTTGTTAAATATTGAATTATTCCAATATATTGTTTCATTCTCGGTTGTATAAAAATGCTGAGATTTATAGCTCCCAGTTGCATGCCATGCTGATCTTACTCCTCTGGTAAAATAGTAAGGTGCGGGTCGGATCCAACCAGTAGTGTTTCATTTCCGTTGCCTTCTCCATGCGTCAGGTGGAAGGGTCATTCAGGAGTCCTTTAACCCAGCTTTACTTTACATGAATTTCAGCTCAGATCGTTCAGATAATTGAAATAGCCCCTTAAAACTTCTCTTATTTATTTTCTGAGGATATCCAAGTCCCACCTTAATGTTAACGGTTTGATACCGATATGTGCACATCTTTCTTTTATCAGAATGCTCCAAGATGGAAACAATTTTGTTTTTCATGAATATTAAAGGCGGTTTAGACTTTCTGGATAAATTATACTACAACATAGCGAATAGCTGTATTTAACAAAATGGATGTATAAATCGCTATATATTATGTAAATATAATGTATCATGCTCCATCGAACTTTATGAAAAATACAACGTTTTACATACTACAACGCCTCAAATAAAGGCCTAAGAATCGAACGTCGTCCAAGAGAACTTGAGTGACAACTAAATGTGCTTTGGATTGGTACAAGAATCTTAAAGTATCGCAAGAGGAATAGGCTAATCCTCACATAAAAAAACGTTCGTAGCCAAGGGATTCGAGGCATTGGTCTTTGCAGCCTCGGAACTGCAGCGGCGCCGGTTTGAACTTGGCCTGGAGTGACGACTTTTATTTCTGTGACGGTCCCACAAAATGGAAAATTTGACCTCCCCAACTATGATTTGTAAAGGGAGGTATCCTGTAGAACCTCTTACTGGGGCAGGTTTAGGCGACCAGAGATCTGCAAGGTCTGTATACCCAAATAAAATATACATATATATTATATGTTATGCCTTATTGTAGATTGTGAGCGCTCCACTTTTCACCTGTAGGGAAAATCCAAGTAAGATTTGATGAGCCACTTTGGACCTTATACTACTGAAAGGCGTTTTTAAGGTGTATTGATCTCAAATGAATTTTGAGAGTTTGGTATTTTAATATATTCTTGGTTGTGATTTTCTTTTTTTTTTTTAATATTAAAACTTTTTATGTACCAGAAATGTGGGGTCCAACTTTCATTTTAACATGAAATGCATTAAATCCTTATAGTTCCAATTCCTTCGACAATATTCAATGCTCCGTATTGTGGAACCAACAACACTCTATGTCATTACCTTGATATTCCATTAGCCCGATTCCTTATTAAATCCAATGTTACCACATTTCCTGAGGAACTTACTCATCCCGTATTCCAATCCCTATTCATACAATACGGTCAAAATGGCAGTGGCAAGAAACCTGTAAATAATTATATGGGAGTTCTGGCAATGACCAGATTCTTCAGCTGTCTAGCTACTTGTTCTAAGCCTCCACTGGCTTTCAGTACCAGTGACGCATTTGAGAGTGAAGTCCGGGAAGTTCTAGAGTTCTGCTTTTTCCTTTACAACTGGAGGGACAAGCTTGGTTGGGAGTTCTTCAGGCTGAATATAAATATTGTAATATAACAAGAAATAAGTTTAAGATGCTATTTTACTTTAAGTTTAATATTGCTTCGGTTATTTAATTGTTTTATTTTATTTATTATTTTACTATCCTATAATTTTCATATTTCTTTAATGTGTAAATATACTCTCTAATTTCTTTCACCAATGTCTGAATATAACAGAATGTGATGTAATTTAGTAAAGAAACGGTATCTACAAGATTTCGGAAATTACCAGAAAGGGTGAACGAAGAAATAATGCTAACTTGAAGAAAAATAGTGATGAATATTTTTTTTAGTTTTGAGAAAGTTCAAATTCAAGTAAATAATATTGAAAACATTGTAAATTTGTAATTTTAGTTTTAATTAAAATTAATTAGTGTATTGTAAAAGGACTACCTCCTTTATTATAAGGACGGAATTAATTCGCGTAAAATATAGCTCCCCATGAGTTGTGCGTAAGTGGTTCCTTTTAAGGCGAGGGAACTTGCTAAGTGGCTGAGTGCTCCAAGACCTTCAAGTTTTAGAAATAACTTTTTATAGTTATTTATCATTTTTGAATTACGGTACTATAAGCAAGCTCTGACCTAAGCAAGTTTTCCACCCGCCCTTACCATTTCGTTCCGTCTTCTAGCAAACTTGGACTACCCTTTTTAATTTTCCATGACTCAACGCGGCCATTTTGAAACTTCTTAATATCTCGGAGGACGGCCCGCTGGAGAGGGTTGTAAAAGTAAAATGAGAGGCATTAATTATTCCAGGGAGGCTCCCCCGGCTGCCACCTCCTCCTCCCACCTCCTCCTTCCTCCTCCCTGAAGAATGAATAAATGTGCCGGCTCTGAGGAGACTCCTAATTAGATGGTCCGGCATTGATCGCTTCTCCCCTCTTCGTTTCTTCTTCCCTGTTATTCTTTCCCTTCTTCTTCATCTTATTCCCAAGGATCTACTAGGACCGGCTTACGGTTAATATTTGGTAACCTCTCATCTGCCGGCTCATTAAGGAGGCCGTTTACAAAACCGCAATAACCGAGAATAAATGTTTTCTTTATGTTTCCCTGAAGGGGCTTTTCTGTTTTTCCAGCCTAAATTAGAGCTCCTGGAGAACCTTAAAAGGTAAATTTTAATTAACAACGGTCCATGATTCATGGAACTCGAAAGCTTCAGATGTAGTCTTCAGCTAAACATCACCCAATTCATTCATGAGAATATTCTTGGCTAAACTTTCCTTAAAGGTCTAAGGAAAAATATGTTCACTAAATTGTCATCTAAAATATTAACAGTTGTATGAATTTTAACATTATCTACCAATATGTAAGATGAAAAAAGCATACTTTTATTCTTAAGTGGATATAAAAACCAAAAAAAAAAAGCAGTTCATAAATCTCTCTATTAAGGGGATTAGGATAAAATCCAAATTAACGTTCATCTTCATTTTTTCAGCAGTCTCTACTCATTTAGTCTTCACACTTACCATTTATAACAGCTACCTCACACAAGATCGGTCAATTGAATAACATCAACCGATAGATATATATTACCAACTTCCCTACCCAGTTCTATACATTGGAAATTTTAATGGGCATATTAAAGTGATCACAAGACACCATCTTATGAGGCAAAATAATAGAAAATTTCCTGGATCTCTCAGATATACTTCTTTTAAATTCCAGAAAACCTACCTTTCTAAGTTCAAGTTATACAAAAATAAAATATGAAGTTACTAAGGGATAAATCGGAATATGTAGGAGTATAAAATATGCAACATGGGTGTTGGTAACTATTAGGTTTTACTTCCTAAAGCCCTAACAAACAACAACGATCTATAGTCACTATTTAAGAATATGAAAATTTTTAAAGAAGGAATAGAATTCTATTGTCCAAACTTTTGAGTGCCCCTAAAAATTAAGTAATGCATACATATAAATGTGAAACATTCACAACTTTTTCCTTTTACTGGAGCAAGCTTTTAGTGCATATTTTAATAGTAGTTTAATTTTTTTAATTAATTCATTTTAACGGTAAAAGATTCTCAGATATAATTGGAGATTTTACGTTCTTTGATTATTTTTTCTTACTTGATTGATGATTTAGGGTTTGTTACCTTCAATTATAATTATTATAACTATATGGTATTAAATTTTGCAGAATATGAGAATTTTAGGGGAGTGATGCAAATAACTCCAAATTTGAATTTGAATTTGGCTGGGCAGAAAATTATTTTGAGTCAACTCTGTGGGTTCTGGGGCTCTCTTGGGTCCACCGAGCCTCATAAATTGGGTACCCTTAATTGGATACAAATCTGGTGATTCTGACCAAATCACCTCCTTGCACAACCGTTGGTCTAGTAACTGAACCCCTGACCCTTCATGGGTTGTAGCGGTACAGATTTTAATTTTATAAGAATTCTGGTAAACCAGTAACAATTGTTATAACTAGTAGTTAAAAAAGTAAATACTCAAAACAAGGATTAACCAAATCTAAAATTAATTTACGATCGGAAGTAGTTGCTTACTCGAGTAGGAACCGCGTATAACCAAACCGCACTACATGAACAAATAGTGTTTCTTTTTAAAAATAAATCAAGTCGGTGGGGATGAGTAAATAAAACATAAATAAAGGTTGCTATAAATAAAATGGAGTTGATCACTCAGTATAGACAATTATTTCGCAGGCATACCCTCTTATTGAAGAATAGTGGTGTTGATATGAAGTTTTCACACGATCTTACTGCAATTATGGATAGTACGTTTATAAGATTATTGAATTCGGAAATGAAGAAATGGAATGCGAATACATTTTGGAAAATGTTTACTCATTGTTCCTAATGAGAGGAAGTAGTTTTAAAAATTATTTTTAGTTTCTTGAAATAAAACTTAGAAAATGCTTGCCTTATAAGAGCAATTTTGGAGCGAGCTAAGAAAAGCCTTAACTCTCTCGAAGCCGATTCCGTTTTCTAAGGAAAGTCAGAGACGGCCCCTCCCACCCCTTTTCGGAGTTATTAAGAAGTTTCAAAATGGCCGCCCCAACTTGTGTAAAATTAAAAAGTAAAGGGTTCCAAGGCGGAAGAGAGAGAGAAGAAACTCCGAGATGGAAAATGAAAGGAGAAGAGTAAAGAATGGAAGAAGGCTGGGGTGGGACTCTTTGGGAACTTTCATTAGGGAGCTTGGGAAAGTTTTTAATGGAAACCCCAGAGGCGAAGTTTTCCCAACGGGTTCGGCCTAAGAATCGGCAAGATAATGGACTTTTTCCCACCCTGGGGGAGTTCCAAATTTCAAGGGTCGGTCCGCGGCATTTCGCTGCCATTTAGTCGGGGAGGTATTGGGCTACGCTGTGCTTGATAGTAGAGAACAGCGAGGAGGCAGCACTGAAATATAAATCGATTAATCCAATGAAATATTGTAGACTAAGTCCTGTCTGAATGCGCTCTCTTCGAAAGAAACTCTTTCAATGCAACATCTCTAAGATGGATGAAAGGCTTCCTACATTCTTTTATCCTCTAAGAAAATCCAGGTTTAAAATTTTTTTAAATATAAATTTTAGCGTACTAATTTGATCCAAAATATTCCTGGTAAAATTACCACTGGCTTAATAAAATTCCTGATTACAATCCAATGTTCATATTTATTTCATTAATAATACAAGAAACGATATAATAAATACTACTTTCCTTCATTTTCGGGAATTCCATTTACATTTCATGTCCGTTTTAAATATTAAATTCCACTTGAAATTTAGTTTTAGAGTGCTACCAATGGGTAGTTTCTCTACACGCCTGTAACACTCCAATTTAACTTAGATCAGATTTACTAAATGTATTATAATGTACAGTCGTAAATAGCAATAAATAAATATTTAAAAAAATTTAGTTGGCTGCTTTCTTTCCTAAGGAGTGATAATATTAAGTATTTTTAAAATGATGAAAATAAGTGCATCATTTAGTTCAAAGTTTGAAGCTTGGATAAACCCATCCTAAACTAAAGATATAACGGTTTTTACAATTGATGGAAAATTTGTTAATTTATTTATTGTTTTACTACCGTCAATTAGATGTTTTTTAAATCCAATAAATGTGGTTTTCTGTTGTATTACTATCTGTAAGTTTTTATTATTTTAGTTTAGAAAGTGTATCATTTTATGTTTTTCATTGTTTTTATTATTTACAATTTTTTGTTTAAGAAATTATCCCTTTTGCTATTTCTCTCTTTGTTAGCGACCTTTGTTTAGACATATTAGTGCATTTTAGTTATCTTATTGAATATTTAAAGATTTTTAGCATGATATGTTTTTTGAAGTTTTCAAATAACAAACCAGACATCCCCGAAAACTCAAAAATTCTTCTGTTAATCATCAACAAGATTTTGGACAACAAATTTGTGTATTTTTTTTTTTAATTATTTATTTAATGTAATTTACAACTGTGCAAAATAATACAATAGGTAAATATGTAGTATGTTTCATATACACTTGAAAATCCTGGGAAGGAACCACCCATTGGTGGTACTTCAAACATTAATTTAAATTAGAAGGTCCCGTGGCCATCGTCTTTTCAGACGCCTCGGAGGATTATCAGGGATTGTTAAGGATGAAATATTAAGAATTAATGGGTTAGGATGGTTAAGGAGTTTGGAATGAAAAGACGCATATCTGTTTTGAGTCAAATCTGCAACGAATGGGATGTTAAGGTGTGTATTTTTAAAATGCAAATGTATGATAACTACAATGATTGTTTTAATATCATTAAAACTAATTAGATTTAATATGAATATGTGAACCAAAATAGACTGATATCAGTTCATCATAAAATGTACTGCCCAAGAAAACCTTTATTTTTTGTAAGCCTTGCTTCATAATCTATCTCCATTAAAGTTGTAATGGGTCTACAAGATATCTCTTTCACCTACAGTTCATTTTTTATCCATCCTATTTATTTAAATTAAACCTCTGAACGCTTGAAACGACCCCATAAAATCTTCTTATCACTTTCAGTTCTATAAATGGGAATTTTTATGATATAATGATCTGAATCAGATTATTAACTTTTTATATAAAAAATATAAATTATAAATTTTATCTCTTGAAAGGGTTG
>NW_027116286.1:30120-37663 GCF_000696795.3 Halyomorpha halys
AGTAGTACATATTCAATAGTTTTACTGCAAAACAATCAATACAAAAAAATTATGGTCAGAAAAATGGCACAGGAACTAATAAATTATAAATTTTATTAGTATTATTTTTAAATCGTTTACCATTTTAGCTCACCTGCTAATCGAAGTACAGACGAGACCGAAATATAAAATAAATTCAAGAAGCTGAAACTCATGAGGTTGCAAGAGATGCCGACGAACCGCATTTTGGAGTACCCTCAGCAGAGACCGGATAAAACCTCTCTTAGCAAGGTGCTAAGGCGGCTAAGTATCTTTTGCCAAGGGACTTAAAGCTCAGGATAAAGTGTTAAGATTTTCACAGCTTTAGCAGTGCCTTCACGTCCTCTTCTAAGTCTTGTCTTGTTACAAATGCCTGACTCCTCCTTATGCATTCTTTAAGGATAGTGTTAAAACTCTTTGGGTATCCTTAACGCTTAAGATGAATTATCAACTCTAAGACTAATTTTGATTTTTTTAACCATATATTATGGTAAATCAAAAAATATATTAGTGTATTATTTATATGTTCAGCTCAAAATATTTACATTCCACATTACACGTGATATGTAATATTTTTTTAAACGGGATTAGTGATAACTAAACATTTTCACATAATATTGAAATTTAGTACATTACAAGGACGAGATTAGCAGAGCACCACAAAAAATATGCTTTATTAGAACTAAATTACAACTGTACAGTTATTTACAGGAAAAAAAGCATAATTTCTATTTTATTTGGCTTATTTTTTAAGCTCCTAAATCAAAATTACCAAGTGTGACTGAATAAAAAGAGATGCTTATTACGTTACGTTTTATTTTACAGCAGTTTACCGCATATTGAAGGGAATTAGAAGTTCATTTTTAGGAAAATCGACAAATTAATTTGATGGAAGTAATAAAAATTTCAATATTATAAAAATGTATATCATTATTTAAAATTAACTGTTAACTACAGATAACTTGGTAAAAAAATTTAAATTAGTATAAACTGTTACAAAGAAAAAAATTTACAAAAAACATTTTATATTTTTAAATTAAAATATAATAGTTTGTATGCTAGATTTATTTTGTGTGTTCGAAAGAACAGCTTGACATGTGAATAAAAGCTCATCATAGAGAATTCATTATAATTTTTTTAAAACTCAATTTTTTTTCGGATTTTAATAATAATACAAGCCAAGGGAAGATATTCTTTATAACAGCAATTATGAAGAATAACAATTTATTGATTAGGTATATATTTATACTATTTCATATTATTTATTTTTCACTTTCTTCACATTTCTTGTTTTTATCATCATCACATCATGGACCTGTAATCACAAATGAATAATTTTCATCGCATTTATCATAAAATATATGAGATCAGAAAAAAATTAATGAAAAATCTTAATATACAATTGTTTATTATCTTTTTATAATAATTTATGCAAATATCAATTAGTGATAATTTCTTAACAAAGGTTAAAAAATAACAAGTTCGTAAATATACCTTTCCATGATTTTCCTTTTCCTTTTTTCTAGATACACGTTTCGGTGGAAACTAATTTAGTACCGATGATGATCCTTACGTTTTGTGATGAACTATTTATGAATTATTGTTCTAGTCAGCATACTAAGATAATCTGAAAAAGAAATTCAGTCGTTAACATATGTAGTGTGTATATGTCCAGTTAAGGATTGGTGGGAACGCTTTGTGTTATAGCAAATCAATGTATTTGGGCAGCATTTCCAAATAAAACATTTCTATCTAATAGATATAACTAGTCACAAACAAGAAATTAAAAAAATATATGTAATTAATAAACACTTCTAAAAGAAATTTAAAATATGTAATATAAGTTTTTTTTCTTCATACATTGCAGAGCATATGTATATGGATGTTGCAAAACCTTTATAATTTTTTAATAACAGTGGTATGAATTTTATTTTTCTAAGAATCTTATCATTAACGAAATATCTATAAAAGAACAAAAATCATAAAATAACTTGTGCATACATTTATGGTATTTTAAAGATTGAAAAACATAATACATTTAAAAAAAGAAAAATTTTTTTTGCGTTGAGAAGTATTACAATTAATTAGATTATAGCTGAAAATTTCGATTATGTGTTCATTTGTACTATTTTAAGATATTCGTAATTCAGAGGAAGCATTCAATCCTTACGTAATCTTCAAGGAAATGTGAAAATCATTTTTTAATATTTACAATTGGCAATTTCATTTCATCAAATTTTTTTATTATGTTTTGAATGATCTACTAGACAAAAATTATTATAAATTTATATTAAAAAACGTACTTTCTCTTGAATTACATGTAAATGATTAAACTTAAAATAAATGGAATAAACAGCCTTTAAAATGTGAAAATATTTAACTTTCAGTAAATATTTATTGATCAACTTAATAACAATTATTTGGTGTTTTTTTGCTGTATGATGAGAATTTCTGATTATGAAATGTTTTTTGCTTTGGTTATGAGAGAACTGAACAAACCTTAGCTATCAGATACCAGCCCCCTAAAGAAGACTGCCACCCAACAGAATATAAATTAGAAAACAATAGCCGCCCCCAAAAATTCCTCCTCATTTTCCCCTCCCCTTTAGGAAGCCAATAGGGCCCCCCTACTAATTAAAGTTTTCTTTAAAAATATGCCGTGAGTGGGGCCATAACTCCCAGGATTACAGGGCGTATTAAATTCCCCGGCCTGGCTCAGAGTGGGCAAAAATATGCTACAGCTTGTGCGTGCTCGGACAAGATAAGGATACCTTCTGCCAGATAGCTCTCGTCCAAGATACATTGCTTTAGGTTCTGCCCTACTCACGGCATACGAGTCCAGCTAATAAAATAATATATATTTAAGCTATTTTAACTTCTTATTAAGCGTGATAATCGAATGTGAGTCAATTCTAGGTTCTTACCTAGAGCATTCTCATGTTACATACCTGGTAAGTACCGTAAGTTGAAACTTAGGACCATGAAGGGTCTTACGCTCAGTCGTTGGATGGGTATAACCTGTTCAAGCATTTCCTGACGTGTTCAAATCCAATAACTTCGGCGTATTTCTAATACTACAAGACCCCTAAAGGGTATAAAAATCAGTTATTTCACCCCAATTTTTGATTACTTTAATAAAAACTATCAATTATTTCTTGTCAAAATTGATGAGTCTGCAAAGTGTAGGTACGGGGAATAAAAAATGGTGGCTATTTCGAAACATAAAAAAAATTAACTTTTCATTCCGAGCTCTGTATCATTAAAATTACCAACAGTAGTAGAAAACTTTAGAGAACATTATTTCTTTAATGCGCAGTCACAAGGGCTTAAGTCACTTTTTGAGCATTTTGGAATTAAGTCGTAGTAATATAGCACCAAATCTACCAGTTGGTATTAAGGTTGTTATGACGGACGTGACGGCGGTGCGGGTTGGGGCGCAGGTCTCAAGCGCTCGGTTCGGAACGTTGCGGGTTCGATTCCCATCTGGGGCAGTTTAACATTCATTTTTCGGCGTTCCCGAAGAATGAATCTTGACACTCTCACCTTGGTTAGTACGCAGCCCATTTGCCGGACTTGTTCCCCCCACCAAATACCAGTACCAGTACCAGTAAGGTCGTTATGCTTCAGATAGACTTACAACTATATTGTTTTATAAAAATAACAATTACAAAAATATCAATCATTAGATTTTACAAAATGTTTTCGACTTAAGCCCTTATGGCCTCGCATCAAAGATTTGAAATAAAGTAAATTTTCTAAAATATAAGCCATAATAGAGATATTTACATTTTATAGTTCCCGAGAAGTAGCTTTTTAAAAAGCAACATTTTATAAGAAATTTATAGATAAATCAGTCAATTATTTTGAGAAATCTATATCTCAAAAACCATGACATATACGTGTCTATTAGCCCTCCAATTAACGTTGATTTAATTTTCTTTATAGTAGATTATAACGTTTATCTTCGTTCTTAAACAACGTTTATACAAAAAGGTAGTGTTCAGATCCCTATCTAAGGGGATATTATATATTAGATTACTGTTGCTGCTAAATTAGTACTGTGGATTGTATTTTTAAAGGCATAAAATTAATTAAACATATAAAACGATAGGAAGCTTCTAAGTGTTTATTACATATAATAAAGCTAATTTATTGCGTGAGATTAGACCAAAAGGAATTGTCTAGTTAGTAAAATTTAGACTATTTGTAAGGAAATTTGGGATAATAGAGAGTACCATTTTAATTTTTTCTGATAAGTTGGGGGTAGAACTTTATAACTGATGTACTGAACACCTATTCCTTGTTCTATTCTTTTCTATCATATTTCTCTTACATCCTCCGTATATTAAAATTTATTCAGAATATGTTTTCTAACATTTTTTTTTTTAGATAAACATCGGCTTCCCGTATAATCACATTGTTCAACATGACCTAATCTTTCACTATGCACAATAGAAATTCAACAAATAATTTTCAGCAAACATATCTAACAACCAATAGTTTTATCGAGAAGTTTTTTGGGGCTTTAAAACAGCTAAAACATACTTCACTATTCCAAAGAGCAACAAGAACCGGACGGAGGATGAAGAAGTAAGTTTTCCAGGTTATACGTATTTTTATTGTAAGCTAAAAAAAGGCACAAAAAATGAATCCCTGTAGAACATTTTCCCGAGGGTAACTTTTTCGCATGTTTATACCGTTTTCAATTAACAAACTTAATTCGCGGGGCTCTGGTTGCGGAAGTGGCCTCCTCTTTTTGTGGCATCTGCTCACAAAGAGTTTTTCGGTTCCTTCCCTCTCCGACATTTAAATTATCAACTTTCGTGCAGCCTTCATCTCAAAACCTTTTATCTTCCCTACGGTAAAGTCCTTTTTTTTAAATTAATTCAATCCGAGCATAAATTGAAACAAAAAGTTAAACTTTATCCTACACAATGTTTAATTTTCTTTAAATCGATTCATCTGGATCTTTTAATTCAGCAATCTTCATTCATCATCAAACTTAAGTATAACTTTATATATTTATTAAAGGTCTGAGTGGACGGCAAATCAATTCCGATAATACACAATTTCAAATACCTCGGATCCACAATAGCATTAATAAATGTTCAAATGACTAGTGTATAACAAGCGCGAACAGGGCCATCTTCTGCCTTTCAAAAATACTGAAATCCCGAAAAAGCCCTAAATATATGAAAGTAAGTGTGTACAATGCCATGGTAAAGCCTGCTCTATTAAACGGAAAATTAATTACAGGAGCGATCTGGGATGAGAGTTCCAAAGGAGAAGAAGAGCTAACAGTGAACTGCTTGCAGAAACCAGTCAATCAATAACTCATGATATGAAGGCAAGGAGGATAAGATGGGCGGGACATGTGGCTGGAAGCAATCCATCAGGACGCCTCTACACAGTAATGATTTCCACTATGAGTGACAAGGCAGTTGTTGACAGAATCAACAAAAATGCGAAAGGGATCAACAAAAACCTTATGGATATAGTTTGTTATATGGTGTTGTATTAATTGTTGATAATCTTATAGAGGAAAATTAAATGTTAATGATTTTAAATTTTAAATAAATAGGCTTTTAACTTATAATAAAGAAAATGACCTGGCCAGAATAGCCTGCAAAAGAAACTTTAAATTAATGTGAGGAAGAAATTGTATTGAAGATGTCCTTGAGAAGATGGCTTGAATGGCCGAAACGTTGGATTGGTGAAAAATAAAGTGTTGAGACAGAAATGGATACGAATTTTTGATTTATTTAATATATTATTTATTTTAAATATAAGATTTTTTTTAACTTATGATAAAGTTTTACTTTAATTAAATTTGGTGTTGTAATTACGCGAATTTTCGCTATTAATCATGAAATAAATTTATGTATTAAAATAAAAATAATTATTTTCTTGTTAAAAATATCTATGAAAATCAGCACTTTAAATTAATATCTGATATAAGAAGAAAAATTTAGAAATATTTTAATTTTTCATTTTATTTCTAATCCTTACCATATAACAAACACTTGCGGTTTATTCTTTCTACCCAAGAGGGAAGTACATGCTTACTTTTCCAGTTTTCCTAAACGATTCACTCAATTTTCTCATGGAAAACAAATTAAGGAAGCGTAGGGGGGCCCGGGGACAAGTTTCAAAGACAGACTTAAGTAATTCTCGTACCTCTTCCAAGTTATAATTCGTCGCTCAAGAGCTAACCGGGTTAACCTATACGTGTTTAAATCAAGTTTTTCGACCGACAGTCGCTCTTCACTGCTTATTAGGTTGCCACCAGTGCCTGTGAAAACTGTTAGCTCCCTGGAAAACTGTCTGGATTTTCCAGGTCCGGTAAAGTTTGGAGCTCTTTAGAAAAGCCCCCTTTCTGCCAGCCGAGCCTTCGCCGGCGGGATGAAATTCCTGTTTGACTTGTCGGCAATATCCTGCCACTGCGCCCTCAGTCGAATGGAAAATAATGAAAAGTAATTAGAGAACTCCGGTCTCCCTCCTTAGATTTCTGATTTCCACGGCCCCATTTTCCAACCTTCATATTTCCCGGACTCTGGGGAGAACTTTCCAGACCTCCCCTTTTGTTTCAACAGTTGAAGAAAATTGTAGAGGGGTTCCTTCAGCTGTGAATTATCGGAGAGTTGGGATCGTTTCTCCTCTATCCAGTTGAAGTTTAAAATCGGTTATAGAATGAGGAATATTTCTCTGATTTCATTGGAATGATACATTTTCAATAATATATTCTTAAATAGTTTTCAATAGTGTGAATAACCATCTGTATAAATTATGGGAATAATGAAAAAAATAATTTTTTTAAACCATCAGAATTAAGTCTTCTATTCTATTGGGAATTCCAGAGTTAGATACTTTGGAGAAGAAGTGGAGGAAGGAGTGGAGAAGTGGAGGAGATTAATAAATCCTAATTACTGTCTTAAGATAGAACACATGAAATTTGTATTATATTAAAAAATTAAAATTTGTACTGCTACAACCCGTGAAGATTCAGGGGTTTAGTACTTTGTAAGGAAGTACTGTTACTATACCAACGGTTGTGCAAGGAGGTGGTTTGGTCAGAATCACCACTCGACCGCCAGAGTTTTACCCATATTAAGAGGCTTGGTGGATCCCAGGAGGGCTCCAAAACCCACAGGAGTTGTCTCACGGTTACATTGAAAAAGAAAACAATTTTCTTCCCAGCCGGATTCGAACTCGGATCCTTGCAGTTAGTAGCCACACGCCTTATCCCGGGACTACAACAAATTTTATTAGCCAGCGAAAATTAAATTTAAATTATAGAGTTAATTGAAGGAAACTCTAAACTGAGACACGCAGTATATAAATTAAATTCAGAAGATAAAATATGACGAAAATATGTAAGTTAAATAACAAAATTATAGAACTAACAATAACAAAGTTGTCGAATATAGGCCGAAAGGAATGTATAGTGACAGTGCCGATAATATAGTGAACATAAGTATATGTTGTCATTTTTTTTTCTAAATACAGATTTCGTCTTACCCCCCCC
>NW_027116286.1:37753-43018 GCF_000696795.3 Halyomorpha halys
TCTCTCTCTCTCTCTCTCTCTCTCTCTCTCCCCCTCCCCCTCCCTCTACTAACCTCTCAGATTTTATCAACGGCCAAATACATGTATTTATCCATACCATTTAAAATAGTTAGTTTTTGCTGGTCATAAACGTTTCATTTTACTGTCTATCAACCAATTGACTTGTACTACAAACTGAAATAGATAAAAAACAATATAGAAAAAAAGTTGACAATAGTATCTGACAACTACTATGTCATCTTGTCAATGGACTACTTTAGAAAATTTACACATCAGAAAAAAAAATCCCCACATAGCATTCATAGTCACAAAGAGATGATACTAGTTAAGCAGGGGTGCGCAGGTGCCGTCATTACTTTTTTTTCAAGTAGGTTTCATCCCCCAACCCGCCCACAATAGTTTCTATGTAAGAGATTTTTTGGAGACCTTTATTTGGTTATTAGGTGTTAAAAATTTACATTATATATGAGCAATTTTCTATCAAACGTTACGTGATACTTTAAAGTTGACTTTATCTATAAATCTTGACATTAATTCATGTACTAAAATGTAAATTATTATTTTTTTTTTTAATTCTGAAAAGTAGAAGGTTTTTGGACAAATTAAAATTAACAAAAACCTATTCTGTTCAATAGATATACAAAGAAAATTCTTAGTAAATATTAAGTCAACTAATTTAATTGTAGTATTAAAAGTAAGAAAGTAGCTAGTTGATCCTATGAGAAATGTTAATTAACTATGTATTTATTATATTAATAATGTAATGTAATGTTATATTATTGTAAAATCTCCATTCTATATGTTAGAGGGTTCTTCTTAGATAGTAAATTTCGTTTTTAAAAGAATATTGCGCGATGGTGGGGTCTTCTCTTTATAAGAAGCTTCCCCCATAAGTGATGCCAGGTATATTCTTACTTGGATCTTATAATAGGAATACTTGTCTGACATTCACTTATATCCATTGTATTAGAAAATACATTCATTGTTAACCTAATGTAGAAATAAATTAATGTATTATATAATTATCCATAATTCGGATTAATTTTAAAATTAATGAGCCTTCCTTAATATAGAGAGAATTGGACACCGATCTCGAAAAACTTTTAGGTTACCAAATTAGACTCCCTACTGGTTTTAAGTTGAGGTTAGATTTTTCAATAAAATAAAAAATTCATTATTTCTGTTATACCATATATTGTTCTACAGTTTTTTTTTGTTTTCTCTGCATCATAGCGAACAATAGGAAAAAAAAAATTCTCGTTAGAAAAATATTCTTTAAATGCTCTAAAGTCCGTTAGGCAACGATCAAATCCCCGGAAACTAATTAAAACAGCCAGAACAAATATCGTTCTCTTCGGGTTAAGAGGGCACCGTGGAAAATTAAAGGGAGCTAAATGGAAAGAGGAACTTAAATGTTTTGAATATTTAATTTTGCTAATTGTTAGCTGTGCCGAGAGCGATAACAAAGATTTATTGAAGGCCGTAACAATTGCTACGCCGCTGCTGTATTCTTATAGCGGGTCATTTGCACAGTCAGTCGATGGTGGAAACCTAATCTAAAAGCACTGATGATAGCTAAGGTCGTGTAACCTGAATCGATTCTGCAAATATTTTGGGAAACTAAGACATAAATGGTGTAGGATAAAATTTGTTGACCACCATCCACCAAGTCGACACTTAAAGATGCCCACTATACCTAAGTTATAAGTTATTGGAGCCAAGTGTATTGAGGGGTGGGTTGACTATTCTTTCGTTGCGGACCCACGAAATAAAACATAATCTTCTCGCTGTGGATAGTATATATTGGTAATCTATATGATAATCCACCTCATCCCTTCCCTTTTCAGGGATCATTTCAGAAATGATCAGATAAGAGGTAAAAAAAAATTGAAAATTAATAAAAAAAATAAAACGACTACAAAAATTGTCTATGTTTCTTGCCCTGCAGTTACATAAAAAGTTGATTTAGTCAGCGTCCACGGTAAACAATATTGACTTTTCAGTTGTTCGGACTACCCCAGCAGGGTCTCCCAACCCCAAAGTCTATCCACGGCTGACATGAAAAAATAAATTAATTATCTACCACGTCAGGAATCGAATCAGGCTCCGAAAGTTATTAGTCTAGTTCCTTATCTATTCTATCTTGTTCCTTAAGGTTATTCTTCATTAAACATCCTAAGAAAACTTTTCAGTTAAAGGTCTGATTGAGTAATTGTTTCATTAAGGCCAAAAGTATTTTTTTTTTCATGACTGACTAATTTTAATAGAGAAATTTGTTATTTTTTATCAAAAACCTAATAGAACTTCCGCTTAGGTTTGGAATATATCAAATTTCCATCTATGATTTACACTACATTGTTCAATAAATTTGTATCGATTACTGGAATAGTAAAAAATGCGTAATAGAAAAAAATACTTCAAAAATATTCAATTTGTTGAATTCTTCCTTTTTTTAATAATACTGACGATATAGGTACTCTTAATGAATCTAACAGATGATTTAATGAGTGGATTAAAAAAAAAATGCAATTACAACTAATAATATGACTTATTGTTGATAGTGGAACTAACCGAACCTGAAACTTTTGAATCTTATGTGGCCATCTGAATCAAAGCCTCCTGCCTTCTAAGAAATCAAGGGTTCTTGATAAATCACAAAATTGGGAGTTCACAACAGTTTTCATGTTTATCTCATAAATCAGGCTCTACACTCTGGTATTCACAATGTGACAGTTATACTCCACCACAGACAGTAAGCAGAGTTTTTTTAACAATTTTTAAGGAAATGAGGGGATTGATCTTGTGTTAACGTCCTGTGGATATTTAGTTGTATCAAAGAGTTTCTTTCTACTAAGTCGTTGTCTAGACATTGGCTACTGTTCCCAATATGATGATCGGTTGCATCCAAGTATATTATCTTCTTCCACTTATGTATCGTTCTTCTTCCTCGGAAATCAGCCTTTTGGATTATTTACTTGAGTTCCTCTCAGAAGCACGGACCACATTTCCCGCAATAAAAAATATATGGGTAGTATAAATTTAGTTATATTACGGTAGTATGAATTCAATTATGCTTTATAGTAGGGGTTGTATACAATATATTTGATGAAAAATTTAAATTTAATAAAGACTCCTACCCGACAGTATCCTAACAATACACAACTTATTCCTGTCAAACAGATCCCTTACTAAGGACAACATCTGGATAAACGACTGACATGGAATCCTCATACAAGACTGAAAAGACAGGAAACTTGTCGATTCCAACTATTACTACATTTACTGGACAAACGGTCTAAACTTCCATTCCATTTCAAAAGACTGATCTACATGACTGTAATGAGGCCTATCTGGACACACGGAGTTGAGCTTTGGGGCTTCACTAAATCATCGTATTCCTCCCATATCCAATCCTTACAGTCCAAAATCCTTCGTAAAATCATTAATGCTCCTTACTTAGCCACAAATCAAGTCATCTATGAGGACCTTAATGTTCCAAATGTAGCCGATTTGGCCAGAACCAGATACCAATCCTACCATGATTAACTTCCCATCCACCCTAACCCAATTGTTTCTAACCTGGACCTAGCAATGCCTGCGTCTGAAAAGAAGAAGCCTCGAGATCTTCTTCTGTAAAAATGTTATTGGAGTTCTATCAATGAGTAGATTCTCCACATGTTTTTATCATGTTGTTTTATCAGTGACTGCAAATTTACTTGTATATATTTGTGTTTAGTTTTAAATAACAATAAATAGATTATAAAACAACAAATTAATCAGTATAAAATTAATTATATTTGATACTGTGGGTAGTATAAATTTAATTATAATTTTTAAATGAACTTCTTGCAACTGCAGTTTTTAAACACTGCAAATATTTAAATTACATAAAAATTACAAAATAAATATAAACAATTTAAAAGAGAAGTTCATTTGATGTATTTAAATTGTTTTTAATAACAACTTCTTTTATTTGGTTTCAATGCAATTGTTTCAACTGTTATTAATTATTTTTTTATTAATTTGTATGTTTAGTACTTATGGTGCTCGAAATACTTTAAACCAAGTAAATAATTGGAAATAAGTGAAGATTGAAATGAAAAATTGCTCAAACAAAACGAAATCCTCTCGACGTGGCTAATTCAGCGGAAAGCGGACCGGATCTAAATCAAAATTTAAACTCGATTTCTCATCCAACCCTGGCCCTCGAAAAAGAGTTGGAGTGGATTTTTCACTGGAATATGAACAACATAAAACAACCGTGCTTGAATCCGTCCGTTCGGAAATCCGTCAATACTAAAAAATGAACAAGTAAAAAAAAAAAAAAGAATTGTTTATACAGAGGATTCAGGCAGAGTCGTCCATCACACTCTACAAATCGCCGTTTTTCCAAGTCGTAATCCCCGGGCCATAACTCAAATCGGGCAGCACATTTATCTTTTCCAACGGGATTTTCTCTTTACCAAACTTTCCGTTTTACAAATTTTCTTTTTTTGGCTTTCCACATATCAGTTCTGTATATCCGTATTTTCCAGCGTTTTGAGGCGGCTCTCCCCGATTGGATTTTTTTTTTTTTTTTTTTTAGGAAAAATTGACGAGTGAAACATTTAGAACCGAACGGGTGACATGGGACGATTAATCCTTCATAATTAATGATAGAGAGGCGGTGAATAATGACCCCACTTATTGAGAGGACTGTGAAAGGGAATAAAAAAATTATTCGGCTCACTGGCGTCCAGGTCATTTTTGACTGGCTCTGGTAAATTTTAAAAGCCGCCCACTCTTAATGATTTATGAGAGTCGTTTCATTCGGTCTGTTAGGAGTCGTTTATTCAATTTATAAACTTATTCTGAATAAATCGTTGATTCCTGACGGAATTAATTAAATCGGAAAAAGAGTGGAATAATTCAATATATAAATATTATAATAAACGCTTCAGCTTTTATATAATTAGATGAACCAAGGCTTGTTTTGAATAAGGTGTAGGTAGTCAATGGTGCATTAATTTACTCGGCTATGATTTTATAAATTACTTAAAAATAATAAATTTAATAATTTATAAAAAAAGTTAGTCTTAAATTAACTTGACTTAGGTCCACCTGTGTTACAAACCATGACTCAGAACATTTTGTTTAATAGCTGTCATTAGAGGCTAAAAGACCCACCATTGTCTTCTGCAGCCAAGAGAGTCAAGGCGTCTACCTTAGCAATCTCTCTCTCTCTCTCTCTCTCTCTCTCTCTCTCTCTCTCTCTCTCTCTCTCTC
>NW_027116286.1:43308-46375 GCF_000696795.3 Halyomorpha halys
TGGAAGAATGTTTGACTTTACCTGATTAGAAAACTTCACAACTCTTCTAATCAAATGAACATAAATTATTATCATATATATATTTAGTTTAACCCAAACAGTTAGAGAACTGTTAATAGAACTGAAATAGATTGTTGACGGTACTATCACTATGAATGTTAGATGAGGATTTAGCGTACAGTTACTACTACATAATTAGTTAATACCTAAATTATACTATTTCAAGAATATGGAACAACCCCGTAAGAGTTAATTTGGATCTAAATGAAGAATTATCAAATAGATTATTTTACTAAATAAATGAAAATGAAAGAACTTCGAAACATTAGTGTGGTTTGAAGTAATAAGTATAATCTTCTCACATTTTTAAGACTAGTTTTATTGTTTTAATAAAATAAATGTATTAATTTAAATCTCAAACACTCTTTATTAATATTTGCTCAACTTTTCGGCCAACCTTGCCATCCTCAAAGACACTCTTAACTATCTATTAACAATCTACCTCTCACATCCAATTAAATTTTTTTGCCGGCTGTTTTAATAATTTCAGACTAATTTACTCTTTTTCATTTAATTTTAAAACTTTTAACATCAATTTATATTACACTATTATCACTCACTTAACATGATTGTTATTTAACCTAATTTGTAGGTTAAATTAACTAGTAAAAATCTAATAACACCAAGTCAGCTTTAGAACTGCTAAGTCAGCTGAAATTAACTCATTGAAAAGTAGTGTGTACCAGCTGTTTTTATGAACGTTTATTATTAATTTTAATAAAATTTGACATTTGACCGGTGAATAAAATTTTAAAACAACGAGCCCATTCTAATCACATAATTAAAAAGTATTGGATTTATTCCATTAACAGAATTAGGAATTGTTATAAAAGATAGTAAGCACTCTTTCAATCTGATAGTTCCAAAATCAATCTGTGATCCAAAATTCATATGAAATGGACAAGACTTATTGATTCAACAAGGCTACTCACCCTTAAATAATTCCTTGAGGTATAAATCAATGGAATAAACGTTTGTTTGGAATATTATCACTAATGACTTATGATAATTAATAAATGACTTTTTTTACTTAATAAAAAAAAAAAAAACAGAAAAAATAGTCAGCTATGAATCAAGTGTAGTATAATGAAGATCAGGGTTGCGGTCAAGAGAGAAACAATAACAGTTTACAACTATTTATTCCAACGTTTCGCCCCACTTTGTAGAGGTTCATCAGGGCTAAAAAGTTTGTTCTTTGTTGTTGATTTGTTCTTTGCTCATTTATTATCGTTTATTATTAATTTTATTTTTATTTATTCTTTCTCGACCTTTATTTAATCTCAACCTACTTCTTTATTTTCCGTCTTATAGTGTGTTCAATTTTGTTTTCTCAAATCTACTTTTCTGTTTTTGAATGTTATTGTGTCTCCTGAACATTTTTAACCTTATAGTTTATGTAATTTCTTATATTTTTATCAGTGTTTACTTTATATTAATACTATTTTATTTTATTTTTATTTAATTTTCTCAATTTACCTTTTTTCTATCTTATTATCTCACAATGTTAAAATATTCTTAGTTGTTTTTGTATCTTTTTAGCCCTGATGAAGTTCACAAAGTGGGGCGAAACGTCAGAAAATAAATTTACCACAACCCTGTCCATCTTCTTCAATATTTGAAATAATATGGTCAATTATTTATACATATAACAAGAGTAATATAATTAGGACATCCTGTTGTGGCTAGACGAGACAAGCATAGAAAAAAAAAGTCTAGTAAAAAATCTCTATGCTATTCATAGTGCAATAGGGATGGCACTAGAGCAAGTGGGGTTGGCAGGTGTCTCTTTGTACTTGTCACTACTGTAGGCTTTTTCTTCCAACACATTTACAAAGTGAAATCACTCTATTAGTAAATTTTAATTGCATTATTTATATCTATTCTGATCAGTAAATATCATTTTTAATTTCACTTGCCTATTAATTAAATATATTGTGGGGGGAAGTATTGTATGAAAAATTTCGAATTTCAGTTTTCGAAGGAAACGCACGTTTTGAGGTACCCAGTGTCCAATAATAAAATGTCGCTAAGTGGCCTGTGGATGTGTGTTCAACCTAGCTCAAAAATGAAGAGTGAGACGAAATTGAATGAATTACATATTTAAGATGGGTGTATGCCTGGGGTGTGAGAGTAACTTTTTCGATAAATTCAAATATTTTATAGAATCGATTTTTTACACTTTTTCGATTTTCTTAGTAATATATCTTTTTTTATTAAACTCATGGATCAATGTAGAGTGGAATGTTCTTTAATATCAGATAGGTATTATCTTAATTGAAATGGTTTGACATGGCATAAAGGACGAATATCTAAAAAAAATCTTCAACTTACGTAACTTTAACTTTTTATTTTTAAAATAAATAACTAGTTCTCATTTTTGATAAAATTACAACTTAATAGTACTAAATAATTAATAAATACAAAATATTTAACATTTTGATAAATAACTAAAGAGGAATAAAATAAAATAACAGAAACTGCTTTATCGACTTTATATATTTTTATACATTTATATTCTCAGCAGGAAAAAAATTAATATTTTTTCCATCACAAGAACGCTAAATATGTATTTTTGTGGCAACAGAAAAATTTATATGCTACGTTTTCCCATTTTTGTTTTTTCTCAAAAATCACAAAACATAGCTATAATTTCAACGATCTTCTCAAAACTTGGGGATGTAATTAGGGTGGAATGTGAAATTTTTTTAATGTTCACACCGCACAAGATTTATTATATAACATTTGTAGATTTTATTTAGATATATTTTATTGTAAATAAAATTGTTATTTTTTGACTAGAAGTAAAGGACGAATTTCCTTTCTCAACAAACAATTCTTTGGAAATTTTATAGGCAATTGTAGAATCTTGCTGATCTGAAACTTGATTTTCTGCAGTATATATTTCAAAAAATCTGTATAGATCTTGTTTAGTGATTGAATATGAACTGAAAACAGGGACATCTTCAAGTGCTGAAAAACTTCTCATCACTAAAATTGTATGTATATA
>NW_027116286.1:46425-64463 GCF_000696795.3 Halyomorpha halys
TATATATATATTTTTTATTTTGTATGACTTGTTTTTATCTCATCTAAAATTATTATTGCTTATAATAAAAACGGGAACGCGGTGGTACCGTACTAAGGCACGAAGCTACTTTTCTGCTACACTGTAGCCGTGAGTCAACCCTGAGGGTTCTGGAGCCCTCCTGGGGTCCACCCTGTCTCATGAATTACGTACCCTTAATTGGGTAAAAATCTGGAGCTCGAGCGTTTTTCTGACCAAATCACCTCCTTGCACAACTGTTGGTCTAGTAACAGTACTTCCTTACAAATAATGAACCCCTGACCCTTTATGGGTAGTAGTGCTACAAATTTTAATTTATTATTTTTATAATAAAAACAATATATTTTTTTGATGTTTATATATACATATAAGTAATAGTGTATCATTTTTTAATTAATGCACTAAATTATTGTATAAAAATAAACAAAACATTAGGAGAGCATTTGTGAAATTAGACTGTCTCTAAAATTGAGAGTGATATATCATTTTTTTTAAAAAGAGTGCGGAGGTGCAAATAGTTGGCAACCATGGCTTTAATTTTTTCCAGGTTATTTTAATTATTTAAATTAACTGTTATATTAAACAATTAGGAATATCTTAGACAAGTTCCTTCTGCATAATTTGTACAGTGCTTCTTTGACTGTTGGGTCCATTTTCGAATCTGGTGTAAACGATATTTTTTTCAATTAAACCTCTATCAAGCAGTTCTCTAATACTTCATTGGTTGTGGTGATAATTTTATTGGCTGAGTTTGGATACTAGCAAATGCACCATGTATCGTTCATGAAATAGTGAGTCCTATTAAATTACTGTATTATACACTTTTTTGGTCACATAAAAACAAAAGTATATAAATAAAAAATAAATAAAATAAAAGATAATGAATTTTTATTTATTTCAGACGACACAATTTTAAAGTAGTCTAAACTGCGAGGGCAGATCCATCTGTAACTAAATATGAAACACTCAGGGCCTTACGGGGCTGTGCCCGATTTTGCAACCGGCGGAAATTTTGCCTAACAGGTAATGAAAGCTACAGAGCGGAAAATTATCCTACTGAATCAACATCGGTCATTTAATTCGCCTCTCGCAGAAAAAACATTTGCCCTCTGATATTGGCCAATCGAAATGGAATGAAAAGCTCCACTAAGGTAAACAGAACAACAAAGTAGAGTTGTTTAAGCCCGCTACGGGGACACAGTTTATTTACAGAATCCGGAGTTTATTGATTAAATAATGGCCGGGTGCTGTACAAGCTCTTGTAGGAGATTTCTTTTCGTTTTTTGGAGCCTGTAGTTGTTCGTTAGGTCCTTAGGTTTCCTGGGTGTGTGTGCCGTTGCATTTGATGTTTCCGTGTTACAGGCTAAGGAGAGAGCTCTAGGGAACGGGAAGGTTGTGAGATTGAGATAGGTTTTACTCAACCTCTCAAGTTAAATATTTGCACCTACTTAAGGTTAATTCTCAAACTACGAGCTAATTCCGTGTTCTGTGTGAATAAAATGGTTCGAGTAAGGAACACCTCCATGTTGATTGTAGTATGGCCTAGAGCAACATTTCCGTTTGGTAGGCACGATGGATTAATTACATTGAAATTTAAGTTCCACTTGCCATTAGCACTTCAATTCTTATTGCCTAGGCAGTCCCACAGCAAAGTGTATTGCATTCATACACATATTAACTTTTTTTTCAAACATCAAAAGATTTTAATGTTTTCAGATCTTAATTGGAAATTTGAAAATGAAGGAAATGAAAATCTTTACCACTGCAATCCAGTAAAGTTTGAACAGCAATTGTGCAAGAAGGTGATTTTTTTTATTTTTCAATGGAGTTAATTTGATCATAATCACGCTCAATCGCCAGATTTTCTCTTAAGGGATACACACTTGTTTGAGGGTGGGTGGACACCCAAGGGTTTCCCGAATCCACGCACACACAAATATGTAGATATATTCAACATTCTAGTAACGTTTCGGTTTTCTTAGTTTTCATCATTTTCAAAATGTTTTCTACTTCTTCATCCCAGTCATATTATTAAAATGCTTTGGTTTCATAAACACTACTAGATGGAAGTGTTATAGTCATTTATTCTTGGGGATTTTCTTCCACAATACATTAAACATACTATTTTTTTTTATAATAAATAAAATACGGCTTTTAAAATATATGAACCATTATTTTGTTTTATTTCTATTTTGGACAAAATTTATTTTTCACATAATATTATTTAAATTAAATAAATTTCAATTTACGTTCGATTAAATAAATTTATTAGAGTCCGTTTTAATATTTTTAAGCTAAAAAAAACAAAAACGCCTTTCCATATTTATAAACATTACGATCTAACTTATATGAATATATAAAAATATAATAAAGTTGTATAATATTTTGGTTTCAAGTTCTTAAAAAAAAGGCATTTAAAAGTATTTCTTAGCCTTTTATTCAAAATAAATATTTAAAAAGGAATTAGCATTGAATATTTACATTTTTTGTAAATTCTTATTAACAAGCTAGTTTTCCTTGGGATTGATGAACGACACTTCAATTTTCTTTTTATTAAATTATGTGTTATTAGTTATTAAGAATAGAAAACTAATTACTGTACAAACTAAGCTATAACTATTATCATTATATAAAAATATAATGAAAAATTAGTTATTAAATTATATTTTTACATAAAGTTCTTTAAGAAAACGTTAAAAACTATTCGTGGGTAAATCACTCAAAATAACAACGAATATTTTAAATATTTACAGAGGATATAGAATTGAATATAATAAATCCATTATAGATTATACAGGATATTAATAGATGGGGATCAACTATCAGGCAGTACCACGGACTTGCAATATTACCTCATAAATCACTGGCCTGTCACATATAGACAGAAATGAAATGGTTATGAAATCAAACTATTGAACTCACTCTCGGTAGCAACTGAAATATACACCCCAAATAGAATTATAAATATTTAATATCTAAAAATTAAAATTTCGTTCATATGCATTAAGCTTGAAATTAATATATTGCGAATATATTTTTATATAAAAGAAAATATAGTGAAATAATTAATTTTCTTTTTATTCAACTGCAGTTTTGTTATGAACATAATTACTTAATTGTTGGAATTTTTCGCTATTTATGAAATGGATTATTGTTCGGTTACTGGTACAAATCTGATCAAACTTATTTCATTTTAGGTTATATCTTCTACTGGAAGAGTTTCATTTATAATTAGTACTAGTGAATGAAATATTGGAGAGACTTCTAAAAAATTAAAAACTAGAGTTGAGCAACATAAGAGTAATTGTAAAAATGTAAAAAACATCAGCACAACAGTACTGGCACAATACAGTATACTAATGATTTTGATTTTAAAAATTTTAGTTAATCACAATAGATATAGAAAAATAACAGAAGCAGTATATATCACAAAAAACATAGGTAACGCTATCAATTTCAAGACAGGTACATAAATAAGAATTTATGTACATACTACATAGATATAGTAAATCAAATAGTAATTTAATGTTATATATTTGTATTAAAGAGTAGAATAAATATACTACATTATTGTGTTGTTTTAATATATATTTATAAAAAAAATTTTTTTTAAATATTGTTAATAAATTAGGCATCTTCTGTGGAACAGATAGTACAAGAGCCGAGAAGAAAAAAAGGCAGTTATTTCACCCCAATTTTTTTATTACTTCAATGAAATAGATGTATAATTACTAGTTAAAATTGGTGAGTCTGCCAATTATAGGTAGGGGGAACAAAAAATAGCGGCTGTTTCAAAAACGTAAAAAAAAAATATTTTCATTTGAAGCTGTATATCTTAAATACTACCAACAGCTCCAGAAAACCTAAGAGAACATTATTTAAATTAGAATAAATTTTCTGAAATATGAGCCCTAATAAAGATGTTTATGCTCAATGGTTCTCGAGATATAGCTTTTTAAACAGCAACATTTCATAAAAATGTACTGAAAGATTAGTAGTTTTTTAATTTATGTCGGGAAATCTATATCTGAGGAACTATGTGACGTATAGATGTCTATTAGCACTCAAATCAAAGCTAGTTAAATGTACTATAAAATAGTTAATTACCTTCATATTGGTAGGAATAGTAGTTTTTATGTTATTTGTTAAAATATATTGATTTATAGTTGTTCGAACAATAAGTTTGATTTATGAAAAACTTTATTTCTGAATGCATAAAATTTACTACAAAATATTTTATAACGTTTATCTTAATAGGAAAAATAGTTTTTATGATATTTGACAAAATAAATTCACAAAATTTTAATCTCTAGTTGTTCAGATAAAATGTTTGTTTTTCAAAAAATATATCTCAGGCGTCATAAGACGTATAATGGTCTGCCAGCACTCAAAATAAAGGAAATTTAACTTACTATAAAGTAGTCTATGACACATATCTTCGTTGGAGTAGTAGTTTTTTTGATATTCATATGAATATAAATTTGGCACATGGAAATTTGTCCGAACAACTATAAATCAATTTATTTCAGGAAATATCATTAAAACCACTACTCCTACCAAAATAAACTTCATAAACTACTTTATAGTCCATTAAAATAGCTTTAATTTGAGTGCTAATAGACATCTGTACGTCGAATGGTGTTTGAGATATAATATCTAAAAATAAATTCATTGACTTCCTATTTTCAGTACATTCTGTACAACTAGAATGTTGCTTTTTAAGAAGCTATATCTCGAGAACTATTGAACGTAAATAGCTCTATCAGGGCTCATATCTTAGCAAATTTACTCTACTTGAAATGATGGCCTCTTAGGTTTTCTCGTGTTATCTGTAGTTTTAAAGATTTAGAGCTCCGAATTAAAAATTAATTTATTCTACCGTCTTGAAATAGCCGCTATTTTTTATTCCCTCAACCTATACTTGGCAGACTCATCAGTTTTGACTAGTAATTATACATAGTTTTCATTAAATTAATCAAAAATTGAGATGAAATAACTCCATTTTTTCTCCTCTTGGGTTTTTGTACTAACAGGTAGGATAATGTTGGCTTGGATTTAATCTATTTGTTATCAATGGTAAAGATAAACTGGTTTCAGAAAGGTATTTTATATCTCCTTAATTAGAATATGTTTGTTTTTTTTAATTATTAAAAATTTTATATTAGTGACAAAAATATGTTATTATTAGCAATACAAGACTAATAAGGAGAAAACGCAATGTAATTTCTGATAGATGTTTAATCAGGTAATAGTTTTAAAACTTCTTAAAAAGAAATTATGATATATTGATTAGGTGTTGTATGCATGGTATGAATTTGAGAATTTGTTGTAGATACCCGATGATGGGTTGACAACCACGAAACGTTGTTTTTGTTTATTAATGATATAAAACAAATAATTAAAACAAGGAAGACTACCGTTTCATTCTCAAGTTCTAATTATTTCATTTAGTGTCTAATAAAAACTTCTTACGGCGGCTACTGCGTTTAGGTCGTTTCGTAGATTAGGTAATAATTCAAGTAAACTTTTATCTTAGTTTCGGAAACTTATAGCTTATCTGTTATTTTTCCTATCCGGATGACTAATTAGAGAAAGCGGTGTCTAGGTTTTGAACTTCTGGGATGCCAAAACACATCGAAATCTCGGAAGTCATTAAAAAAAATTTTTTCTGTTTTTAGTAGAGGTTTTAGCTATACCACGATAAGGAAATTCTTTTTTAGGACATATTCGGAACTAACAGGATAAAAAATAAATTGGAATATTTTATAGTAAGTTAATATATGTTTATATAATATCTGATATCACAAAAAAAAAAAAAGGAAAATGCTTTAAGAAGGTAATACACCCTTGAACCATTTTTTCGGGTTGAGTTTTTGTTATCTATGAAATATTTAGAAGTAATATTCGTTGTATTTCATTACTTTTAAAATATTTTTAATTTTTACATTTTACAATTTATGTTTTAAAATGAATTATTATTCACCATTACCATGTTATATTGTTCAATCTGTAAAAAAGTAATGTAGATAAATGATTCATATTTTGCATATCCTGCAATTTCAAGTGTTTTACGTTTTAATAATCAAGAATTATTTTATAAATTTTAGCAGAAAGCTCCCTTTTGAAATGCAAATCCCCACTAACGAAGAGGATTATGTTAAAAAGTACCTGTGTAGGAAAAATCAGTTTCATCTCTTTTTAAGCTAATTGAATAGAATATTAATACTTGAGGGGGTTGCCTGTTTTCCTCATGGAAATTAGGAATAAAGCGAGCTCTCCTAAAAGCGGTCCCGAAGCCTTTTAAAATGAATTCTAGAGTGGGGGGGGAGTTAGGCATCTCGAGTGGGCTATCCTTTTCAAAATTAATCCCTGGAAGTTGTAGGCGTTTAAAAATCCCCAAGCATCATGTTTTTAACATGAAAATACAATTTAATTTGAAAGGGTGGAGGGCGTGGTGTTTCGGGAAGGTCTGCGCACTTTCATTAAAAGAGAGGAAAGAGACCGGACGAAAAGAGGGTCGATTAAAAAACAGCTCCTCAGGAAGAGAGGGGGAGGAAGTGGGGGTTGAAATTATAAATGCATGGAGGTAGGTGGGGTAGTTCCATGGAGGTAGGAGGGGAAGTCGAAGTGTACCTCCATGGATTCTCATTTTCTTCTTTGTCAAGGGCCCATTTTCAGCCACTCCTTAGTCTTTATTTATCGTACGCCGTTCCTTTCTTTTAGCGTGTTCCTCTTAGGAGCTCCTCCCTCTCGCCAATTATACGGCAGCCTTTGTTCCTCCCAGGCCCTGAAGGGGTTCCGCTGAACCACCCCTGTAGTCCAAGAGGTTTCGATCTAGGGATATGGACCGTCTTTCATTAGATACCTTGAACTTTTTATCCCCTCTCTCCTTTGTGTTACTTGGCAACCCTTTATTGATGGTTTTCCTACGTAATTAAAAACGTCTCGTGTTCGTCGTTTTCCATTACATATTACATCCGTAGCTGAGCATTCTAAATTTAAAATTTAAGTTTGACAGACGCACGGTCTACCGAAGCTATTATCGTAATGTGTGGAAGGTGGTGTAAAGAGGTCTGCGGAGGTCAGCCATGAATTATTTGTCATGACCTTTATTTTGGTTTTTGGGGTCAGACCTTTTAACTTTACTCGATGAGCTCGTAATCATTTGTGTAATTGTAATTAACTAACTAATTCTATCTTACTATGCTTTTAGTATTTACAAGGATGTAGAAAACTAAACTAAATTTATTTAGTAATTGTTGTTAATACGTTGATTTACAATGCCAAATTCAATAAAATTTAATTGATGAATCTTTTTTTTTTGTTCTAGCTTGATCATGGGCTTAAAAGATTCCACTTTAGAATTAATTAAAAACAATATTTTGAAAGAATAAATAAATTTAGAGCTTATATAGAATTCAGAATAAATACCAATAACTGTTTATCCTTTTGTTATTGTTCAATTAGATGTTTCTACTTATGAAACATTTAATGCTACTTATATTACACAAGTAATGTTGTTGAAGTTCTAGCAACTTCAATAATTATCTAATAAAAACAATTTTTAATAACCAATAATAAATTTGCTATTTATTCCTTCACCCTCACACGCATGCACGCACACTCGCATAAATATGTACCCCTACATGAAGGGTACGGAGTTCAGTAATATGTATATATAATTTATATATTTTGTGAAGGGATTAATTTTCCAAAAATTCAATTAAAAACTCCTGAATAACCAGTAAGACTATTTGCTGCAGTGAAACTAAAGGAAATTTTTTTTTTAATTAAATAAAAACAAAGGGAGGACGGGACGACTTGTCTAAGACTGACGTTAGAATTAAGAAGTAAGTTAGTTTTTGTTAAAATTTTTTATTATTGTTCTTTTGTTCATCTAGTCAACATTTTAGTCTAATAATTTCTTGTTAAGTTTTAGTAAGGATTTTCGAAATAAAAACGAGTTTTTGAAATCCTAAGGCCCAAATTTCAGAAATAAAAAAATTGTCCCGTCGACAACAAAACAATAGATTAATTAATCCAAATCAGAGACAAGTTAAAATGCTAAAACATTACATATGGTTTAAATTATTATTATTATTTTTTTTAATTTAGTTATTATTTTTGAAGATTAAAATCTGTCATATTTCAATTTAACTGGGTTATGATAGTTTTGGTAATTCGATATTTAGTTAATTATATTTTTGTAAACATAAAAATTTATGATATGTAATTTAATAAAATATTTTATTTATTTATTTAATACCAGATCGGTCTGTTGGGACTTACGTGGTTAATGTAAGAGGTACATTTTTTTCTTTTTTAACAAAAAAATTATGAGGGAGGGATAGTCTCATACAAAAGACGCCGCTAACTATACAATGTATTATAATGTTATAAATCAAACAGAATTAATATAAAATAAATATATATAAATAATTATGCTTAATAAAAGAAAAAAATATATAACATAGAGAATTTCCTGTTATAAATATAATAAAGAAATATGAAAAATATAGATTAAACAGTGAAAGAGAAGTTGAATATAATACATTTGTATCTTTTAACCAATTTAAAAATAATATTTGATATAAAAGAAATGTCGAAATGATCTGGAAAACAAAAATCAAAAATATGTACAAAAAGCAAACAGCAAGGAAAGAGAATAAAGAAGGATGAGATGAAATGTTAAAATGCAACTGACTACACGAGCGCAGGGTGCAACGCTGTTCATTTTTGAACATACGGACGGGGGAATCGATCGACAATTTTTCCGTTGCTAGCAGATAGAACGTGACTCACCAATCCGGTGCAGCGTTGCACTTGCAACAAACATGGCCGCCCCTCTCCTGCCCTTAAAAATAACCCTGCCATTAGTCACCCCTTGTAGATCATCCCTCTGTCTTTTATGCATTTCCTCTATTATTTATTGCATCCACTGCAATTGGCTCCAACAAAAATAAACCAGGCATTATTGATTGTATGAAGAACATATAGCCTATATGAAGAAATATATTTTGATTCTGCTTAAATTTATTTGTGACTCATCAGCACTAATGGTCAATACAATATATATTTACATTTTTAAATTTTCAACGTAAAAATTTATATTTTATAAAATTATTTGTTTATAATATTATTAATTTAATATAATTAATAGCACATTATTAATGTATAATACATATTTGTAATCAAACATATTTAATGTATTCCAAAGAGGTAAACATACTCTCCCCTCCTCATTAACCTGCTATTTACATGATGTATTATTATATATTTTTAATACCTAATTTATAGGTTCTTATTTTATTTTAATCATGATTAAATGTTTTATGTTTTATTATTTAAAATATAATCTTTTATTTTTTTATTATTGTTTTAAAATATTTGTGAACATTTATAAATTATAAGTCGTGCATTTTATACGCAAAATGCATGTAAATCATTCGAAATGTAGGTTTCCTTTATAGGCCTATATGGAAAAGTAAACTTTTCTTATATATAATACTTTTATCAATTTTACTTAACATATATTATCTTAAAAAAAAAAAGTTTTATTTTGCTCTAAACTATATAGTTAAATTTTATTTGAGCAATTTAAGGGTTTTATTTTCTTGATAGCAGTAATTATCGTTTCTATTTATATTATATAATGACGGGTTGAAACCAATTATATAAAAAATAAAAAGGACATACAAAATATCACTAAAAGTGGAATATTTCAAAAAAAAAAAATCTTATAAAATTTACAAAATATTAATTATTATCAATTTCACTATCCACTGTTTGATGGCAAAGTAGATACAACATTACGTTTATTAAAAGAAAATATCTGTATTTTCTTCAAATGTTTATAACACTTTTTTACTAACAGTTTTTATTTCCTCATTTAATTAGTCTAACAGAAAATCGAAATAACTCTTATAAAATATTGTATTAATAAAAAATGGTTCCGCATTAATTTTTGTTAAAATTATGACAATAAAGTTTTCATTCTGTTCAATACAATGTTTTTTGTTATATTTATACCCTCTTCGGCTATTTCCAAACTTGTATACTAAATAAAAATTTTTAATTAAAAAATATTAGTTCGTCTGTTTACTGGTAACTGCATTTTTTTTTCTAATGTAGTTTCTAATTCATATGTTGCGCGGTTAGAGGGATGCGCCGGGATCTCGAAGAGCCCTACTTTACCCTTCATGCATGGGGGATAGAGTGGGCTCGATGATCCCTAGGTCGAGATTGTAAATACTGTATATAATTTTTTTACTTAGTTTGATTATGAATCTTTTTTTAATGAAAATTTTGAAGTTGATCTGCTGAAAGATGGTCTTTCGAAATCTTTTTTAATTTTGATAAATATTACAACCTCAACTATTCAAACTATGTACATGAAGTGATAAGGGTACAATGAAATAAGTTAAATGTTGAAGTTTCTCTTCTTTTGAAGATGATCTTTCTTGAACTTTATTTAGATTTTTATTTGTTGATAAATATTACAATCCGCCACAACCTTGGGCAATAAAATAGTGCTAAATAAATAAATAAATAATAGTGATAAGTGATCGCATTTATACTGAAATTAAAAAAAATAATAATGTAAATGAAAAAATATATATAAATAAATACAATATTCTATATGCATATAATCTGAAAGATAAATAAAATTAACTTAATCAAACTATGCACATGAAAGAATAAGGATATAATTAAATAACAATGAAAACATTATAAAAATAAAATAATAAAACAAAAGCACTAATCACATTTCTGAAACTCACACACGCTCAAGCTTATGCCAGATTGGATTCACACCCGTACAAACTTTAACTTAGGAACATTCCTACACTACATGTGACAGTGCTGCAGAACAGACAACATGACACATTCCGTTTATTGACAGAACAAAGGACGTCATTACAAAAACAAACTAGTAATTAACATGTCAGGAAACGAGGACTATATCTTAAAATAAACATAGCGTTTGTCAATTTTAGTTTGTTGTTAATATGTATGATAATTATATGCAGTAATTAGTGAGGGACATTAATTTATATTATATTCTATTTTCATCAGAGTCATATTTTTTTTTATATTCACACATATTGGGGATCTGTATGCTTCAATATAGTTATTAATAAAATAATTATTGTCATTAAAATTATTTTTATTTTGATCACCATAAAGTTTAATTGAAAAAAAAAAAATCAAACAGATCATTCATGAATTCTACATATTTTCTATAAATTAAAATAAGAAGAAAAATTTTTCGTGAACCATTGATAGAAAAAATATTAAATATTTTAATTGTTTAAACTTTTAAAATATATTTCTTTTATTGAATAGCTTTTCTATCTTAAACTAAATACGAATTTTAGTTTAATTTCTATTTTTTATTAAAACATACCTCATTTTTCATATTATTTTGTAATAAATATTAAATTATATTTATATTGCAATACAGGCATAGAGTTCTAAAACCACCCCTGTCCATTTTGAATTTTTAATTAATTTTTTTTTTAACAAACAGTTTTGGTTCTAAGTAATCAAGAGGTAAAAGAATTATTGAAAAATGCATAACATTGAAGGTGGATTTTAGAATTATTTTTTATTTTTAATGTTAACATCGTGACGTAGATGTTAACATTACAAATTTTTAAAAAAAAACAACTTGAAAACGGGAAATCTATTATCCTCAATAATTAATTAAAATAAAAAAGTTCTTACTAAACTTGCAATTATTTTAGTAATAGATTAATTATTATAAAGATGTATGTATATTAAAAAAATCGTTTCTTAACATGTATTTTTTTAATACCCAGTTTGTTTTCCGTTCAGTTGATTGATTCAGTTGATGAAACAAGGAAAGTTTTTATTTCTCATTTTTATTATTTTGTGTGCAAAATCTGTTTAGCTGAAAAAAATAAAAATCGTTTTTATTTTTATAGTATAATCTCTAAATGGTGTCATCATAGAGGTTGATATATTATGGTTAGGGTTCGATGAAATCTATGGTGGCGATGAATAATTTGGCTATTCAATTGCAAATTTATATATAGTTAGCCAGTTTTTACCATTTTCATTTAAAACGTAATTTTGAAGGTTCAAAACGTGGGATGTCATTTTAAATTAAATAAATCATTTAAAAAAATTATATATATTTTTTATAGAAGGGTTTAATTAGATAATTACAAAAGTTTTAGAAGTGAGATATACGTTTCTTTTGTGTTTTTCTTCTGTTCCAAAATAATTCGTTATTATATGATTATAATATTGAAAAATAAACATATTTTTTTAAATTGATTTGGTCAATATTAAATAAAAATAATTGTGTGTTTTAAAACAATTTTAAATGTATCTTTGTGATTTGAATCAAATGGTTATATTTATTTTACTATTATTTAATTAATTTTTAATTTATTATATTTTGAATTTTGTTTAGCTGTGCATAATTTTCCGTATATCGTTAGTTTTATCATTTATTGGGGTTTGATTTGACTAATAAAAAACACATTAAATTTAATAGTTCATGTTCGATGATCATGATATTTTTTTTAAATAAAAAAAAAACCTAAAATTATAAAAATAGAGATAATCTAACATTGGAAGGTGACTACACAGTCTTGTGAGATTTCCTACCACTTAGGAATAGGTCATCTTTTCTGTCCTGACGATGTCTGCTGAATTGGTCTATTGTTGCCTGGTTAATTATTTATCGTTATGTGAGAAGCGAAGTAATATAAATTTAAAGAAAGATCCTTTACTACAAACTAAGAAATAATTGGTTATTATTTTATATTTCTTTTTGTAGAAAGATATTCCGGGTGGTGATCAATTATGGTTCAAAACAGTTTAAAAAAAAATTTACTATTAACCTACGTTTCGTCCCACTTTGCAGAGCTTCGTTTTGGCTATAAATGAAAACATGATACAAACATTGTAAGCTCTGACAATGAGATTAGAATACATATAAAAAGAGAATAAGAAATTAAACAATTTTTTTTCTTAAAGAAAGAGTAAAATTAAGTCAAGAAAATAAAATTATTTATTATTATCTCCTTTTTACCATACCTTTACCATATTTACTTCACGTACCTGTTTACTATTTACACCTACCTTTTTTACCACAGTTGTTCTACTATTTATTATTTTAGTTCTATATTTATAATTATAACACATATGGCTATATCCATTGTTAATATTTTTCCTAATCATCTATGTTTATATTTAATTTGTCTCTTTATTTAAAACAAAAATGTTAATATAATTGTTTGCTCTCTTTCTACATGTATTCTAACTTCCTTGTTCTCTTTTTCGAATTCTTACTATGTTTATGTATTTTTTATTTAGCCCTAAAGAAGCCCTGCCAAGTGGGACGAAACGTTGGTTATCATTAAATAGTCTTTTTTACCATTTTGATACATTTATTGATCGCCATCCGGACTATCTTCCTACAATCTACTTCATACGGTCAACTATCTTTTTCCAAGATAAATTCGTTTTTGCTTTCGAAATTTTTGAAGTAATGCAATTTGAATTTCTCAAAAAAACAAGAATCAACTAGATTTTTATTAATTAAAATTTATGAGCGATTCATATTAAACTTTTCCAAATATATTATTATCATAAATTATTTTTATTACTTGTTACAATAATTTCCTCTTTTTTTTTTTTTTTTTAAATCGTTCTGTCCGTATGCTATAATATGAGAGCGGATGTGAGAGTATAAAATAGGAGGTGGAGTTTTGAACCGTATGAAGTGCAGCAGTGCCGATGCAATAAACGCAAGCGACCAACAATCAATACACGGCCTGGCTTCACCTCTGTACTCCTGCCTAATTCATTTTACAATTATAGTTGTCCCCTCTCATCGAATATACCACCCTGTTCTTTCACAGTATATATGTTTATTTATATTTAAAAAATAAAATAAAATATTTAAAAACTGTAAAATAGAAAAAAAAAATTAACAAAAAAGTCTAAAAAGGTCGCAAACAAGGCAATGTCTTATCGCATTAGCATCATTGAAGATATTATAAATTAATTGATAAATAAATTAAAAAATAAATGAACCAAAAATAATATTTGGAGAAGTTTGTCGGGGGGTGCGGTCAGCAAAGAACAACATAAATAAACAAAACCATATTTATTTTTTATTAATATACTTGTTTGAGTGTGGTTTAGTTTCTTTAAAACAATTTTGATCCTTTTTCTCTCAACTTTATTCTTTTTAAACTTCCGATGTTTCGACCACTTAGGTCATTTTCAAGGATTCCTTATTTTGTTTTCATTTTTTCCTTTAAAATTCTTTAAATGCCGACTAATTACCTTTGTCCCATAAATTCTTCTATAAAATTCCTTCCCAAATTTAAAACTTTTATTAACCACTTTTCTTACTACTATTTTCATTTGCAAACTGCACACAGAACCTACCTTCAACTTGATATACGAGATTTAAATTTATAAAATTTAATCAAATCACAACATTTTAAATATATACACTTCAATAAACCGTAAATTAAAATTTGTATATAATGACGTAGAAATATTTATTTGGAGGCCCGACAAACACTAAAATTTAAATTCTGAATAAATAGACAGAGTAATATTTAATATTAAAAAAAATATCAGATATAAGAATAAACATTATAGAATTTTATTTAATACGGATAGTCTAGTTGTTTTCCTTACGTATGTATTGCCTGATAAGTATCACAAAATCTTAATGTATAATTGAATACTTTTTTTTTACAAATAAGAATTTCTTTAGTGTCTTATCGACTATAAGGCCCTAAAATAGTCATTCTAAAAGTTTTGCTATCTTTTTGGCAGGATTACGAGATTCATTAGCAGACAGACTGAATTTAATTGTACTAGATTATAGGATATTATTTTGTATTATTAACCTTTTTCCAAAAGTGGACTGCCTTTGATTTATTTATTTATTATATTATTCTATATATAAACTTTAAAAATTAAATTAAATCTGTACCACTACAACCAATGAAAGGTCAGCGGTGCGATACTTGATAAGAAATTACTGTTACTAGTCCAATGGTTGTGCAAGGAGGTTATTAGGTCAGAATCAAGCTGGACCGCGCAGATAAGTACTTAATTAAGGGTACCCATTTCATGAGGCTGGGTGTACTTCGGCTTCCGAACCCACAGGGCTGACTCATGACTACAGTAAAACATAAAATAATTACTAAATTTAATAATCCTTTAACTGGAAGAGTCTTATGGAATTAAAATGGATTTAGTGAATGACACAATTTCTTCCTTATTAAACTATAATAGTTTATTTCATTTTATTAGAAAGTTTTACTCAATAATGACATTAATATTATAATATATTAGCAAGTATGACAAATAGGAGAAAATTATATGTCATATATAGGTTTTTGTTATCAAGTAAATAATTTATAAATAGTTCTTTGAGTGTATATGATATATTAGTGTTGTTATAAGCACATGTTTATGGTTTTGTTGAATTTGTTTTTTAGCAGCCTGAAGATGGGGGAAATCTCCCGAAACGTTGCTGATGATATGAAATAAACTATTATAGTTTAATAAGGAAGAAATTGTGTCATTCACTAAATCCATTTTAAAATAATTACCTGTCACAACCGAATTCGAACTCGGGTCCTAGGAATTAATAGCACAGTTCCTTACCACTGAGCCACCCACTTCCATATGAGTAAACTTTAAATTAATTAATTTGTAATACTTTTTTTTTATTTTTACTGTTAAGTTCCAATAAATATAGTCCTAATTTTTCACAAAAATGAATCCAAAAAGTCGTTTCGTGTCACATAATGCAGCCCCCAACGCCAGGGATGGGACTATCATATGTTCTATAATTGAAGCCATTCTGGATATTCAAATTGGCCTATTATAGGTCTCCTGTAATTTCGTCTACTCACTGTCCACGGAAATTGTCCTAATCAAACCCCTATTGAGCCTTCCACTTCATTGTAATATATTTTTTTTTTTCTTATTGTTTTTATCTACGCTATATTTCTATTATATATCATTATAAATTTGCGAAACATCAATAAGAAGGGTGCGGATCGTAGGTTGATTACAAACTAAGTCTGTCGAAATCATATACAAAAAATATGTACGAACAAGGATTTCAATTGTGATTACCGCAAACTTTTGTTTTAGTTTATTTTTTACTTCTCACCTCGTAACCTCATCTGCATTATCATTATGATGGTTTTAGTGGAAGGGTTTCAATTTTAAGTTATAATCAGTGAAGATGGTCTGAGGGGTGCGGTCACCAAAAAAAAAAAAAACATTCTATCTGAATTTCAGGTCTTCATCAGGGAGCTTCGGTAGAGATTCTGGCGAAGTTATAATCTTTTTACAGAAAGTCTTATTGGTTCCAGGACACTAACCAGATGTAATATTTAACTCACTATATTGATCTATACTTTACGAATGTTATCGGAAGGAATGTAAATTTGAAGTCGAAAACTGAGTACGCAGGCCAACCATGGATCTTGGTAACCGGCTTTGAGAAAACCCTGTTCCCGTTTTAAGTTAATGTTTCTATAAGATACGACCGTTGCTAAACTCGGGTTTAGAGGGTGGGTAGCTTGGTAAGCCTTTCCCAAAAAATAGGATTTTGGTGTTATGATCTCCTTCAAGAGATCGTATTTCGTACGTCGATCAATATTTTCACTGTAAATGTCTTGTTTAAAGGTTTAAAATTATTTTACGTTTAGCTGGATTTACTTATTCACACCGTTTTCCAATTTCAGGCGCTTTTTAAAACTGATATAGGACCGTCGCGCTCAGGGTGTCTTAGTGGGGTCCGGCCGAGAAGGATTGCCTTTTTTCTGTGTTATGATCTCCTCTTGTGAGATTGTTACTTTGGGTACATCGACTATCCTACTATAATTATCTGTTTGTAATGTCAGGTATGTAAGGCTAGCACGGAGGGCGGGAGTGGAGGGTTTCTCACTGTTTCCCAATATCAGGCGCTTTTTAAATATTTAACTATCTTAAAGTCTCATCTTCACGTTTGAAGCAAATATCTATCAAGTACTAATTTTATTTTAATAAAGGGTACGAAAAAAAGAAACTGTATTTACTTGTAATTCTATTAAAATTTCCTTCTCATCGATCAATATTGATTTATGGTTGTTTAGGAGGCAGTCTGCTCCATCTTCACTCCCAAAATGAATATAAAACAGGGGGTTTGAAATTCTTAATGTGTAAAGGATAAATGTTGGGGCAATAAGGGCTACAGTGGGATAAATTCCGGTTCTGTTTGATACCAGGATTCAAGATGATGGCATTTTCTCGTTTGGAAAATCTTTCGGTAGTGGTGACTTTGTCATAGCTGTCGGTTCAGTCCACTTGAGGTTAGATGATATTTATGACATTTTTTTTTTTTTTATTATCCATTTCTTTTTTGGTTTTAATTATTTGGTCACGTCGCATTGAGTAGAACTAAATACCTAGTAAGGTTGCTGACATCACTCCAGAGCCGATATTACTTGTTATTAAGTTTCACATTTGTTATTTTAAACGCTGAAGGACACAAAATCATATAAATCTTTTTTTTTTAAATATGTTTATTGAAATTTACAACTGTATATTATATAATACATTCAGTAAGTTTGATCTAAGTTAAAATGGAGTGTTACAGGCGTGTAGAGAAACTACCCATTGGTAGCACTCTAATGATATAAATCTAAATAACAACACAATGTCATTTATTGATTAGTTTTATGTATGAGGAAATAATATGTTAATAATACGAAAACGGTTTCCAGATTGTCTCCTTTATAATGGCCTGAGGACCGAAACGTTGGAGATTAAAATAAACTGAGTTGAGATTAAAGGAATCATTTGAAGTTATGTTGTTATTAAAATTAACCACTCATATAAATATATGATATATACATGAAAATATATATATATATATATATATATTTATCAATTGTTTGTGAGTGGTTAATTTTAATAACAACATAACTTCAGATGATCCCTTTACTCTCAACTCGGTT
>NW_027116286.1:64513-67961 GCF_000696795.3 Halyomorpha halys
TTTTAATAATTTATTTATTGTTATTTACAACTGTATACAAATATATACAAGTAAATTTGCTGTAGGTGACATAGTGACATGATACAAACATGTGGATAATCTACCCACTCATAGAACCCCAATAAAATATATTAAATTATAAATCTGAATAACTATACAAAAATATGTAAATTAAAGTAAACTTACCAACTATCCTCTCAGTCATTAATCATTTCAGCAATATCATCTACCAGTCCCAGAAACTTCCATTCGTCTTGCCAACGGAACAAAAGAGTTGCGTTTTCTTCCATTTGTACAAACATATTGTCTTCAGAAACTTGCATCCAAATATTCAAGACAGCTTATCTAAAACACACAAGAAATTCTAATAATAAATGGCTTCTTATAATTATTAAACCAGGAAAGTATAGGTTATACATAATTTTTATTATTATCTTCTTGTATTAATAAAAGTTAGTTTACTGATAAATATTTCAATCAGTCGTGATCTCCTGAAAATGGAATAAATTTGTATAGCTATAGTAATAAGTAAAACTTTAATTATTATATGAATAATAACGCAATAAAAAGATTATAAAATATCCATATTAATATATAATATTTGTACTTGCCCTGAGGATTGCCCAAAACGTACTTTCACTAACAGCTTAACTGTTTGAGACCCTAGTGCATTGCTCCCTCAGCGTCACTGGTCCTGAATGCCACAGAGGTTGAGTGTGCTAGTTTCAAGCACTTAAAGCATTAGTGAGGTATTTAGCAATTACCAGAATTCCTTTTGTAAAGTAATTACAATAAATATTGTGTTATTGACCGTTTAGATAATTACATTTTATTCCACTGATTAGGGAACTTAATTTAGGTTCGAACAAGGGAATTTGGATGATTGTAAAGGTTTAGAAGAAATTTCGAAACTTCCCTCGGCATAAGGAATATGATACAGAATATCATTGGGGATTATAGAAAAGATTGAATATATTCGAAATTCGAATACTTTGCTTTGAGTGTTCTCATTGCTCAAGTCCTAGTGTTTACCATATAGTCGGTCATATATTAGGGTTTTTGCTGGACCTTTAGCTTAACAAGTGTGTTAAAACGAAAAAGTAGTATTTAATGAATATATCTCCTTCTTTTAGCATGTTAAAACAATATAGCATTTAACGTGGTTGAGAGTCTGCTAAATGGAAAATTACTTCACGAAACAGACCAGCTGAGTTCCACATCAATTTATCTGTTGTCGTTTTGATAGATTAGTTACTCATAGTTCGTTTTTGTTTTTGACGTTTTTAAACACTAATAAAATAATGGAAACAAATAATAATGAGGTAATGGAAAAGAACTAGACGAGGAAACAAGGAAATAGTGAGGTGGAGGGAAGATGTGATGAAGCTGTTGTTGATTTTATTATCTCGTAAAGATTACAAGGTTAAAACTTACTACCCAGAAATCCGCTAGGAGCTCCTCTGCATTTAGCATATAATATGGACTTGGATGCTCATAATCCTATATTTATAACTCTTAGTATGTTAAAACATTTTATATTTAACACATCATGAATACCCCTAACATTATAATTAATTAATTAAAATTTGCTATCGAGGTAAGGCATGTATAGGGGTTAATACTATATAAGATATCATGAAAACTAACTCGATCTGATGGGCTTTACTTCCTAGTAGCTATAAGTTGATTCCCTGAAGATATGGACAACACAGGTACGAGGATATGGCCACGAAGGGAAGGATGGCTGGTATCGAAGGGCTCGTATAATAATGGCTTTCCAATGGCCCTGTGTAATTATAAAGGGCTCAGATATCTGCTGTTTGCTCAGAAATAACCCTCCGACCCTATCGTTATATATAAAGCAAACTTCTTCCCCCTCTCCTTTAATTTGGGACTTGAATTAGGGGGCACTGAAGTTGATCCCTCTTTCTCATTCGTTTTCTCAATTATATTCAACATGGCTTCGTTAGACTTCCCCTCTTTTTTTTTTATCTTAACTATATATTGACTTAAGTTGAAGCCCTACGCAGTAAGCATTCATCAGGAGAGGCATTCTTTCATTTGCAGATACTAATACTCCTTAGTTTGTAGCAGCAGACTTCATTGCTTTATAGATTTTTTTGGACTCACTGAAAATTATCCACCATCACCTGCATGTTCAATAATAATAATGTTGATATCTCATTGGAGAGTATGCATATATTGCACATTTTATTTCTACATTATTTTATATATCTATACAAATTTATATTTATTAATTTTCTTAATACATATATTTATTACTTTTATATACATCATTACTTTTATATTATTTATATATTTATTACTTTTTATTTTTATCCATTCTTTTTATGATATTTGCTTTCTTTTAATGATTATTAATTTTATATTTATTACTTTTATCTTAATATACTTATTTATTTTATTTTAGTCTTTGTATGCATGTGTTACAGTTTTTTTTTTTTTAATTTTAATAGATTGTAAATATGGGTGATCATGTAGGGTTTTATGGTGCACATATATTTTTTACTATAGTTGGAATGTTTATATCATTTTTGTCCTTTTGACTTGAATTTACTTTTATGTTTGATAGAAAAAAAGAGAGAAAATTTGAGAATTGAAATAATTTACAATTTAACACATTTAAAGAACGAGGAAAAGCTATAAAAAAAATAATAAATAATAAAAAGAAAAAAAAATCATGTATAACTTTAACAAATAATTCAAAAGTTTGTTTAATATGACAATTTACAAAATTTTATGCTGTGACTATTTATATTAATAGGATTAAAAAAAATTGTGGTTTACTAGTCATAAGTATGTGTGCGTGAGGCATCCCAATGAAGTTGGAGCAACATTTTTAATAAACTGTTTTTCTCTTCCTTCTAATGGACGGATTGTGGGAAGAGGTTCGAAATTTTGAACAAAAAAATAAAAAATCGCATTACTAAATACATAAAATGCAGGCAGTAAAATTATTAATAATGAGTAGATTGCTGACCGATGATAATATATATGAGGAGAGAAGTTGATTGGGGTTAGTGAAGAACACAAATGAGAAAAACTTATTTATTAGTGCAAATGTTCGGCCAGAATTTCGGGCCTTCTCAGAGCTAGGAACAAAAAATAAGGTACAACTATTGACTTAAAGGATATAGAATGATTAGAAAATAACTAGCATTGTTTTGTTGGCAAGACGAATCGAAGTTTCTGGGACTGATAGATGATATTGCTGAAATGAACAATGACTGAGAGAATAGTTGGTGAGTTTACTTTAATTTATATAATGTTTGTATATTTATGTATAGTTATTCAGATTTATAATTTAATATATTTTTATTGGAGTTCTATGAGTGGGTAGATTCTCCACATGTTTGTATCATGTCACTATGTCACTTACAGCAAATTTACTTGTATATATTTGTAAACAGTTGTAAATAACAATAAA
>NW_027116286.1:68081-74737 GCF_000696795.3 Halyomorpha halys
ATGATCCCTTTACTCTCAACTCGGTTTATTTTACTCTCCAACGTTTCGGCCCCTAGGCCATTATAAAGGAGACAATCTAGAAACCGTTTTCGTATTATTAACATATTATTCCCCCACACATAAAACTAATCAATAAATGACATTGTGTTGTTATTTAGATTTATATCATTAAAGTGCTACCAATGTGTAGTTTCTCTACACGCCTGTAACACCCCATTTTAACTTAGATCAAACTTACTGAATGTATTATATAATATACAGTTGTAAATTTTAATAGTAGACTAAATTTGCTAAAATTTAATTGCTCAAAGAGCTATTTACGTTCAATAGTTCTCAACATTTAAAAAGCTATAAAAAGCAACATTTCATAAAAAATGCACTGAAAGTCAGAAGTTAGTGAGTTTATTTTGAAAATCTATATCTCAAAAACCACATTCGACGTACAGATGTCTATTAGTATTCAAAATAAAACGAGTTTAATATAATATAATGTATTTTATGACGTTCATCTTTGTAGGAGTAGTAGTTTTTATATTATACTCAAATAAATTGATTTATAGGAGTTTGGACACAATTTCTTCACCAAAAGTTATATTCATATAAGAATATTATAAAAACTACTTACTACCTTTACGAAGATACGTGATATAAACTACTTTATAGTAAGTTAAATTATTTTTATTTTGAGTGCTGGCAGACATTTGCACGTCTTATTGTTCCTGAGATATATGTTTTTCAAAAAATAACAATTTTATTCAAACAACTAGAAATTAACATTTTGTGAATTTACTTTATCAAATATCATAAAAAAATACTACTACGAAGATGAACCTTATAAATTACTTTACAGTACATTTAACAAGCTTTAATTTGGATACTAATAGACATCTGTACGTCGAATGGTTTTTGATATATACATTTCTCAAAATAAATTCACCACCTTCAGATTTTTCAGTACATTTTTTTATAGATAGTTTCTTTTTAACAAGCTGTATCTTTAGAACTATTAAACGTAAATAGCTCTATTAGCAATCATATTTTAGCAAATTTTGCTCTACATTAAATGATGATCTTATAAGTTTTCTAGTGTTTTTGGTAGTTTTAAATATATAGGGCTTCGAATAAAAAAAATTTTTATTCCTCCTTCCTATACTTGGCAGACTGATCAATTTGACTAGTAATTATACATAGTTTTCATTAATGTAATCCAAAATTGGGGTGAAATAACTGCCTTGTTTTGCTCCTTGGCTCTTGTACATAAAAACTAATTTATTATACGATTATAGTTTTGACTAGACAATGACCAGAGGTCCCAAATTTTATGCAATTACGATAAAAAGAGTTAGAAGTAGTCTGGGTTTCTCAAAAAGAAAATAAGTAAGGATTAAAATTTATATGGAAGGTCCGAAAGTGTAATAAGTAGAAATATTAATAAAACTAACTGATGTCATACAAATGTGTGAAAAATAATTTTCTCTTCCTATTTCTCCATAACATGTGTTCTCTAGCACAAGAATGTGTTAGAATTTATGACGCGGAGAGTTAGGGCTGGGGTAAGGGAGCTAATTAGATCCAGGTGATGGCTTTAAGTCGAGAGTGTGAAGAGTTGATCTATCGAATGGAACGGGGAGAGTTTTAAGACGGCCGGATTAAAGGGAATTTAGTTAAGGAGAGTTCTCGAGGAGGTCGATCGGCCCTTGGCTCCGGCCTTTCCCCCTTCATCAAGATTTTTCCTCGGGAGGGGGGAACCAATTTTGACATCGCCCCCTCCCTCGAGTAATTAAGACAAGGAAGGAGGGAGGAAGAGCAGTGAAGTATAAGGAAAGAAGATGGAGCTACGGGGAAGAAGATAATGGGCTTTGCGAGGGAGGGGTCTTTGAGAAAAAGCCTGCCCCTAGGCCTCATCTTCAACCCCTCGGCAATGGCGCCCGTGTAGGGATGAAAAAAAATCAATATTCGGTCCACTTCATTATCTCGTATTCTTTACTTTAGTCACTCAACTCCCCCTTCCGATCGTGTGTCCGATTTGACTCATGAACCTATCTCTGAGCATATACACTGTCGTCCATTTATGAAATCAAGGCATTGAAAAAAATATATTTAACCTCCTCTTTTTCTCTCAATGTTGACGAATGAGGCTCTTTTTATAAGCTGAAGCTGCTCATCAAGTTTCACACTATAAATAAAAACTGTATATAACAATCCACAACCCTCTGGGCATTATAGCTTTAAAGTGTACATTCAGACTATATATACAGGACAAAAAAATAGTGGATAAAATAAAAAAAATTAACAAGGAAGAATTATTGAAAATGTAAACATAATTATGTAGTGATTAAATAATTGAAAAAATGAAATCTGTACCGCTACAACCCATGAAGGGTCAAGGGTTCAATACATTGTAAAGAAGTGATGTTATTAGACCAACTGTTGTGCAAGGAGGTGATTTGGTCAGAATCACGCTCGACCGCCAGATGTTTACTCAATTTAAGATGGGCTCCAGAACCCGCAGGAGTAGACTCACGGCTACATTGAAACAGAAAAGAATTTTCTGTCCAGCCAGATTCGAACTCGGGCCTTTGGAGGTAATAGCCACGCTCTTTACCACGTGGCTTCCGCGCTCTCCTGATTAAATTAAGCAAAAATAATACAAATACGTGGTGGTACATAAATAATAATTTATTTATGAGGAAATAATATGGAAAATATGTCAAGTAGGCGGTCAATTATCATTTTTAAAGGTCAATATATATTTTGTATCGCATATTGGTAACATTCACGGCGTACAAATTTGGGTGTATGTCGCTGGCTTACTATCAAGATCTGTTCTTGTTTATTCATTCAAATTTACAATTTTATTTAAAAAATGTACAACAGGTAAATGTGATACGAGTTTTATTAAAATAGGATGGTTTTTAAGTTAATTTATTCTTAAGTAAAGTTTTTGAATATTTTTTTTAATAGTTTATGAACATTAAAATAGATCCCACATTTTTATTGTATGTTTCCTACCATTAAGCGGCTCTTTAACCAAAAATAATCCAAGTTCGTGCTCGGAATCCCATTCCTAACCGTCCTAACGATATTTCATCCAAAATGAAAATGAAGTGGTTATTAAAAGTATAATTACCCCCTCGTTCTAAGGCAAAGGGCTCCTTACTGGGCGAGGGGACGAGATAAGGAAGGGCAAATGTTAAAACTAACTCGGAGGAGTCCGTGAATGGTAACCATTTAAAACTTGTACAAAATGGAGGCAGCGGCTGATAACAGTGAAAGAAGGGAAGAGCACAGCCGATAAATAATAAAAGGAGATAACGAGAAGAAGTTGTTGGGGCTCCTGGAGATAAGGGAGATTTACTGGAGCTACGTGTTCCAGGTACAGCACCACCTGCCTTCTTCGTCTCGATGGATCTTGGGTTCGTGGTCTGTTTGGTGTGTGATGCAGAGGGAAGAATGGAAAGAAAAAACATAACATATACAATTTTTTAATTTACAGTTTAAACATTATTAGCTTGATAATATGATTAATAAAATACGTTTATATAGTAATGAGAGAAGTAATACTTTATATATCTTATTATTAGTTTATTATGATTATATACACTTATTATGACCGTTTTTTGAGCGTCTGCAGCTATAGCGCGGTTGAGACAGAAGAGCTGTGATCTCCTGGCGTCAAAATATTTTTTTACTGCATTCCGTCGTTCAGAATTCATCAGGCTCTTTATAAAAATTGTTTAATAGTATGTTTGCGTTTACAGTGTGTTTCCTTTATTTGTAATTAATTTAATCATCTTATTGAAACACAATGAGTAGAAATAAAATAATTTATCCTCTACCTTTTCTATTTGAAATAACCATTTTTTTATTTAAGAAAAATCTGTGTTTTTCATTTAAAAAATACCCCCCTACCTATTTGCTTATACTTCATTAAGAATAAATCGGTACCACTTTTTGTTCAAAATCGATTTCATTTTATGTAAATTATAAAATAAGTAAAATTTTTAAAATTTAAAATAAGTCGAAATATGATTAAAACGTAAGGGTGAATTTCAGTGGAGTGTAAATATTTTTTAAAATTAAAAAAAAAAATTAGAAAGGAGAACTAAATATTTCTTTATTTAAAAAAATATTTACTGACGTTTTGGAATCCTCCTTCTAAGAAAATCTCTAAATATTTATATGATATAAATTGAACCTCTCCGCCATAGAATAATAGTGTATAAACTGATTTACATTTATTGATTTGTAATTATTTATATTTTCTGTAAGCATTGTGTGAATGAGCTTTTTTCTCTTTTAGCAGAGTCTTTATGACTGAATGTAAAATTATTCGATTAATATAGTTATAAAACTTAGTAATACTAATAGTGATAAAACTATAGTGGTAGAACTAATAGTGATAAAACTTGAAATTCATGTGAACATAAGGATTTTCGCGAATGTATTCAAGATATTTAAAAGTTCTACAATAGTATCCCCTGCTTATGAAATATAGTTATTATGATGAGCTGTTTAAAAAAAAATAAATTTATCAACCAAATATTTATATTATTATTTCTTTGATATTAAATATAATTAATACTCAAAGTACAGTCCATTGTTATCTACCATAATTAGCCAATTAATCGATCCCACACTGATACCATTCTTTGGGATGGCTGTCAAATAACTCTTGGATCGCAATTTCAACTTCCCAAAATTATCCAATTTTTTCGTGACGAAAACGAGTATGTTCATGATGGACCACTACTACTCTTTTTCTTCTTCCCCGTGGAGATTAGTGGCGACTAACAGTGTCCTTCGACAGACTACACTCCCTGGCAAGTTCGCGAGTACTTTTAGACAGATTTGACTCAAAAGCTTCTAGCAAAACTTCTTCATTATCCATTAACTGTCGCCCGGAGCCCTTCTTCCTTTCCAACGTCGTAACTCCACTGCTACGCCACGCAGTGCTCTGGTCAAGGACACCTTTCCCTTCATATTTAATAATTTCACTTGTTACTTCAGCAGTGAACTTTTTTTTTCAGTAACCTATTAAAATTATGAGAATTTCGTAGGTCACTGTCATGTTTCTTCTTTGAAACAAATAACTAAAATGAGGCTTTTTGAAAAATTCGAATGGGATAAAACAAGCTTAGAGAATACTCTATACGGCTTATTAAGTATTGGTACGTATTAAATAGGATTAAAATATTTACAGTCCTTTGAAATCTTGAATTTGAAAAACGGTCATTTTTTTTTATACACCCCATTATTAATCAATTACGCTCACTGCCACAGGCTAAGAGACATTCATATTATAACTAGATTTCATAAGTAAGAGATACCATTTTAAAACTTTTAAATATCAATAATATATTCACGAAAATGCTTATGCTTACATGAATTTAAAGCTTTTACACATTTAAAAAGGCCCATTCATTACATTTGGATTACAAGTAACCATAACGTCAGCACTAAAGGAAAAAGGATCGGGAGTGGATTTTCCTCTAGTGGAAATTCCGTTGAGTATTTCATTATTCCGGAATTTAATACCGGTGAAAATTGTTCCTCAACGGTCTGTCCCTTCTTTGTTTCTCCTGATGGTCCTTACGTAAAACGCAATAAAATTCTATTTTTTTTTACAAATACTGAGCTTTGAATACACTCTATTCCACAACATAAGGATCTTAGTGTATTCTCAACAAGCATCATGAATTCTATCGGTTTTTATAATAGTGATATTTTATGTGATTCAGAGATTTGTTTTTTATGATACATAAGAACGGTTTACAAATGTACAAAGCGATATGATAAATTAATTTTGTAAATTCACATAATGGATACCTTATTTTTTTTTAAAAATAATATCGGTAATTCAATATAATTGATGCAGACCAGTGTTCGGATTACAGAATTTATTGCAAATTTGACAGTTCTAATTTGTTAAAATTAAAAGATTGTTCATTCATAAGTGAAAAAATATAAATAAAAAAATACACTTCGTAATATAAAATTTGTGTTATGCACATTTCTACTATTTATTAAAATAGTTTTACAGAATCAAACGATTTATACAAAAAGATAATATGTTTTTCTAATTGCAATGAAATATATTAGGAACTCTCTTATAGGAATCAGATCACCGGATATTGAAGCTGTAAAAATTTCCACTTACAATTTTCACGGAGATTACAATAGCTTGCCAATGGATCGGGAAGTTAAAAATGTCCTTTATATTTACACACTTTTATTTTTAAAAAATAAATATATTATCTCCTGCTGAGTTCGAATTAGAGGAGTGTTCGAAGTACTGAAGTCCGGATTACCTAAGAATTACGATTCAACTCTGTTGAGGTAGATAAAATATTCCTGATGGAGACTCTGTAAGTTACAGTCAGCTGGTTACTGACGGGGGCCAAGTATTTCCATGTTACTTTGTTGACATTTAAATTATGAATTAATTAATACGTGCGTTACCTCAAAATAATTTAAAATGATTGGAAATGCACACTAACAAGTTTTAACACATAAAAAGATTTTATTCCTTGCCTAAAACTTTAAATACTGCCACAAACTAAAGTGTTAAATATTTCAAAACTCAAGTTTGGACTTACACTAATTTTGTACTAAACGGCTCATGTATCAGACCTGTAAAAGTTATAAGTTGTAAA
>NW_027116286.1:74812-77221 GCF_000696795.3 Halyomorpha halys
TATATATATAGAGAGAGAGAGAGAGAGAGAGAGAGAGAGAGAGAGACCTAACAATGTTTTTAGTCATTCACAGAGTGTTCTTCTATCTTCATTTTTTTTTTTTATTAAGTCTCTTCCCGCTGTCACCTAACTTGTAATTACCTTAACGTATTACTTTATTCACTAACTCGAATATGTGTGAATCACGAAATACGCATAATAATCCAACTAATTGTACCAATTAACGTTTGCATGTCCTCCGTTCCCTTGAAGGGTTCACCGACAGATTTCCGCTATGCGAGCTGCAAGAATCCACCCTAGTGACAAGAAGGGTTCCCTACATTTATCAATAAGATATATCTGCCTCGAACCTTAGGGTAAGGAGGCGTTATTCTTATCTTAGCTCTAAGATGAATATCCCTTCTTACTTTAATCGCTTTATAGAGTGACTGATTCGCTTTTGAATGAGGAGTTAATCTGAGGAAGGGAGTGGAACATGGTGACTTACAGGATGATGAATCGATTCTTAAACTGTAAACTCGACTTTCGTAAAAGTTATCCTCTCCCTTCTGTGTTTTATTGCCTCATACCTTTTAGATCCTAACTCACTGCTGTCACTTTAAGAGAAAATGAAAAATAACGTCTCAATGTATCATTTTGACGTTATAAACCTCTATTTGTTTGATTTACTATTTTTGTATAGTATTATCTTCTACTTTTTTCCCTCCTTTTTTATGCTTTTCAGCTTTCTGTTTTATCACAAAATCTTAACAGTCTGAAATCAGTAGTCTATATCTGGTGACTGAGGCTGAAATACCTTACCAATAAATTCTCTGAAATCTGAATTCCAATTCAAATATATTGATCATTTATTCTGCAAATTGAAAATTCCATAGATAATAAAACTTCGAATTATACCCATTTTGTAGAATCAAACTCATAGTATACTCAACATAAATCAAGAAATTAAATTTTAAAAATATATTTGTGCGGGGGTGAGAATGAAATTTATGTTCCATATGCAATCTTCTTACCCAAAATGTTATGAAGACAACTATTTAATTTTCAATATTAATTCTCATAGTTAGTCGTTACAGCTCGTGAGCACTGTATCTAAATATATCCACTTTTGAAAAAATATTAAAAAAGTATAATGAGTTCAAATTTTGATCGGTAATGTCGATTAGTAAAATCCGTTTGACCGTGAAAATTTTCTTTTTTGAAATATATTCTTTATGCAGATTTCGAGTGAAACAAGAAAAACATTTATGGAAAATGATTATATTAACCACGCTCCTTAATTATGTTTCGTTGCGTAATAACACTTGTTTTTTATATTTCTTCCAGTTTCAAAATTAGCTCAAGATCTATGAAATTAAAATTCAAAATCAATTTTCAAAACTTATATTTGTTGCAAGAAATAATGAATTTGAATTGAAGCTTCAAGATGAATTTTAAATTATTTCAGAAAATACGTTTTAATTTGGGGCTCCTCAAAAGTCCCATCACACTGAATAATAAAAATTATAGTCAATGAGTAGAGTATTTCATATGTTTTCAATAGGCTCATCTCAAATTAAGAAAATGAAAATTAGTTAATGAGCATTTTTAATTTTCTTTAGTATCGAATAAATATATATGTGCAAATTAACTATAGACATTATATCGATTTAAAAAAATGTAATAAATCCACTTTTCAAGAGTTATATTTTTTTTACAAATTAAAATTTCTATCTAAAACATAAATAATATTAATTTCCGAAAAGTGTATTTATAGAATTTTGAAATAATAATTTATATTTGAAAATATTACATTTGGTTTCGGAAAATAAAGTAAATAAACTTGTCATATGTTAGAATTTCATAGTTCAAAATCCCTTCGCAATTTAATCGTAAGCTTATTATTAATAGACGGACAAACTTATAGAAATTTTTCATATTAGAGTATAGGAAATATACATCAAAGGAGGAAAGGACAAAAATAGTATAAGTTAGGGTTTCAAACTATCTTATAGTGTGTAATATACCTAATCTTTTTTTGGTCCTGTTATGACTTATCCTATGCTAACCGCCCACCCTGGATATTTGTTCAGGATTATAAGCTTTTGAATAAACCTCGATGGTGATTGTGGAATATTCCACTGGAGGGATCTCAGAAGGGCTGTGAAATAACAAAGCCACTTAAAGGGCTAAGACAAAGTATAATTGCTCAACCCTCGATATCAACTCATTACTGAGGTATCTTGGGATATGGCTATTAAGATATCGATTGTAAGTTACCTTCCGAATCGATTGTTCCTAATCCTAGGAAGTGGCTAGTTCTAATAAACCAGATTATATATATATATATATATATTTATCAATTGTTTGTGAGTGGTTAATTTTAATAACAACATAACTTCAGATGATCCCTTTACTCTCAACTCGGTT
>NW_027116286.1:77271-79267 GCF_000696795.3 Halyomorpha halys
TGGTAATCTATATTTTTTTTGGTGTCGAATTTTGTCTGTTTATATTTAGTATTATTATGTCTTATTTGTTTATTAGGTAGGAGTTATGTATATTTAAATTTTATATATCTGATTTTTCATTGATAGTTGGATTATTTTCTATGGTAATCTATATTTTTTTGGTGTCGAATTTTTTTTTAATATATATATTAAAAAAAAATTCGACATATATATATTATAAAAAAGTTATATATCCTAACTGAAACACATATAGAACTTTAAAACATTCAAATATATTACAATTCTAGATTTTACATCAACTATTCTATTCAACGGTTCATATGTAAACCGTAAATATCTTCATTCGAATACAACCGTAGTACAGAAATCTCTCTTGCTAAAATTCTTTCCCTTAAGGTCTCTTAGTTGGATCCCTACTAATTAAAGTGATATTAAAGCTAAATATACTACTGTAACCCCAACAATAGATGAATATAAATACAACCCTTGTTTACACACCCCCGCAAAACACAATAGATTGAAACATACTCTAATTTTTTTTTTTTATAATTTTTTTCAATGATCCTTTGTAGCGAAGTGACCAACTGTAAATGATGGACAAAAGACTAGAGTGACCTAGCCTCAAGGTTACTATTGGCCATTGTGGAGAACCAGTTCTCAACTTGGTCGGATTTGTTTCGGCCTCAGATTTTTTTTCTGCCTCTTTTGTATAACCAACCCTCCCACTATTGAAAACAAGTGCAACAGCTGATTATAGTGTTACCATATTCAACCATAGTGAATTCAATACATACGTCTAAATCAAATTTAACGAGGGGATCCGAAAATTCATTTGATGTTTAGAATGAACTATTAATTTAAAAAAAAAAGTTTACATGATAATTTTACTATAGTACAATTCCAAATTATTTTCGATTAAACATTAGGTTCATTTAATTAATATTAAAAATATGCACTAATTTTTTTATATATATACATTGATAACTTCTTTCTCGAATGTTAATGATATATATTATTGTGATGGTCTTGAGAATCAGTTAATGAGACAACTATATTGTTTTACAACCTTATTTTTTGCATAGTCGTGTCCTACAATGAAAATAACAGTATTTTTAGAACAAAAAATTTCTTTAACTAATCATTAAAACTTGATAAACATAATACAATTTATAATTAATAACTATTACAATTAAAATATTAGGTAGAATAATGAAGAAGATAGTCAGGGGTGTGGTTAAAAGAGAACAAAAATAGTTAACAACTATGTATTTTGCCCAAAGTTTCGCCCCACTTTGTAGAGCTTCTTCAGGGCTAAAGAGATACAAAAACATACAAATATTTTGACATAGTAAGATAAATTAATGTAGGGTTTTAACGTTTTAAAGTTAAAAAAATAATTTTTTTTTTCTTTAAGGATTTGGGCTTAAATTAAAGTGGGGTTTTAACTCTACCTTAATTTACCTTTTTATATATTATTATCATGCTATGTCTAAATATTGTTAGTTGTATTGTATCTTTTTACCTCTGATGAAGCTCTAAAAAGTGGGGCGAAACGTTGGCAAAATAAATATTTGTTCTCTTTTGACCACACTCCTGACTATCTTCTTCATAATTTTAAGTTAAATGGTAAATTATTAAAATATATATTATTTAGAATTGTCTATAACAGTGTGTACAATGCTATGATACACCTAACTCAAGGTTGTTTGTATCAGCAAGAACTGATAAGGGGTGAAGTGGAGAAAGTTAAGTGTGGGTTTGTTTTGGTTTTTCCAACTCGTAGTTGTTCTTTCTAGGAGGTAGTCACTCCGTTATTTCTGCTTTATATTCTGTCTATTTATATTTAGTATTGTTATGTCTTATATGTTTATTAGGTAGGAGTTATGTATATTTAAATTTTATATATCTGATTTTTCATTGATAGTTGGATTATTTTCTATGGTAATCTATATTTTTTTTGGTGTCGAATTTTGTCTGTTTATATTTAGTATTATTA
>NW_027116286.1:79492-95623 GCF_000696795.3 Halyomorpha halys
TATGTATATATATATATTGCACCGCTCTCCTATTGAAGACACATAAATAGTTATGTGGATATTTTACTGAGTCAGTTGAAAAATCAGATGGGGCACTGACGATATCATCTCGTTGGTTCAGGAATAATACTGACCAACGAAACGAGCATAAAAAGTGAACCTTTCATGTTTGTAAAGGTTTTTAATTTATATATACTCTTTTAGCCTGCAGATTAAATGAAATATATGTATAAAAACAAAACAAACTCTAAAAACTCATTATCTAAAAATAATTGAAGACATGGCTGAATGAAGGTGTTATGTGACATTTCATGAAAAATTAAGACGTTTGCATTAAAAGATATTTTAAATACTATTTTCTGCTTACCATGCTGTTTAATTGTTCATAAATTTTAAATTATGATAGCTTTCACAAGTTAAAGATTAAGTAATTAAGTCTGAAATTGAAATAAATAAACACTAAATTTTCCCAGATTCATATATTCGTAATATAACACCTTCCTCAATCCATGTCTTCAATTCCATTATTTTTTTATTTTCTTTCAACCCAATACGTTTTATTAGATATGCCCATCATTTGACTGTTTTTTAAAAATAATTATTGGCGTATCATTTTATAAAAATAAATGCATTGTATACATAGTAAAATCAATCAGCATGTTTATGTATCATATGCATTATGTATTTGTAGGTAATCCAAAATATCTAATGTAAAAAAAAAAAATTCAGTTAACATCAACAGGTGATCCATTTATGTAATTATGATTTGTCAACTGTAAGATGTATGTTAGAACTTAAAGAATTTTATTTTAAGTAATCGATTAAAGTAAAGCTTTTTTATTAAATAGTATATAAATTCATCGCTAAAAAATAATATTATTAGATGACCTTTCATCTAAAAAGTAGTTAAGCTCAAATGATTGATTTTTCTTACATGAGTAATTTTCATAAAATTAACTTATTCTTAAAGTGTGTTGCATATTTTTTTATCACACTGTGAATACATTGGGATATAAATTTTTTAAAATGTAATCAATAATACATTTTTAAAATGTATCACTAGTGAGAGAGAGAGCATTGATGAAATATTCCAATATAATTTTTTTCTCTGAAATTTACCTTTCCCCCGCTTCGCATTTTTCATGTGCTCGTATATTGGAAAACGATGAAGAATCCAATTTACGTATTCTCTTTTTTTCATATTCTGGCCCAATAAAGTAGAACCTATAACCCATAGCGAATACCACTGTCTGAAAAAACATCTATCATGTTTCTATTGAACAATGCCAGTATGAAATATTTTCGGTCATTCTATATTTTTTTTCTTTTATTCTCTTTCTATTAAATTTTATTAAAAAGCAATATGGAAATATAAGGGCTGAAATAGGTTTTTGTTTCTCAACTACTTTTTTTGCAATAAAATAATTGAACATTCCTGAATTTGCTTATTTCTCTGTTGTATGAAATATCAATATTTAGCTGTAAGAAATTTAAACACTATAAAATAAATAATAAATACTACAGGGCATTCGTAATTTTTTTTTTTAATTTTTTAATTTTTTTTTTTTTTTGCTCAAATCACCATAATGTTAGGATTCATTTTTCGTGGTCACCGTAAAATACATTCCGACTCACCCATGTTAGATTCGAATCCACAACCTTTTAAGCACAGGAGCTCTGGAACCCACGTTCAACTCGCTCAGCTATGAGGTCTTGCATTCCTATTCATATTTAACAACTTCGACAGCAAGTGTACTTTTTAAATTCAATAGTAATAACAATGGATAATAACAATATTCTCAACCATCATATCAACCTACACTAAACCTTGTCGAAACTCAAAAATGGTCCCAAATGTTCTACGGTAAATTTGATGTGGCTTGAAGGCCTAAATCGCCCAAAACAAAAAAATATATATCAACCACCGCAGAACCTCTTCAAAACAACCTAACCACTTTTTTTCCCCAGGCCCAATGGATCTCTAAAGGGTTTTTATATAATGAGTTGGTAACCATAATTATCTCTTTTACTGCTTTTTAAGAAGGGAATAAGGAAAGGGTTTCGCCAGAAAATTGGAATATGGGTTGAGTCTGCTGTCCGATGATGGGGTCTGATCAGATTTCGTACTGTCTCTTTTTCTAGTCCTCAGTCAAGTCTGAATCTGTTTGTGTGTGTTTACCACCTTCGTGGCCGTCCTGTCGGTGTCAATGTCCTGAACAATGGTTTCGTACAGTACTGGAGGCTGTCAACAAATTTGATATATCTCCTCGATATAAATTGTGTCACGGTCAGTAATTCGAGTATCGTATGAATGTCTTTGTTCTTTGAAGTGAAGTATTTCTCACTGTACGTCTCAGTATATCGCTCTGAAATGGTTGGAGCCTCTTGGGCGTTGAAGGTGCTATATTGGTCAGCATAGGTGCTCCATAGAGTAGGGTTGGTCTGAGTACACTCTTGTAAATTATTAATTTGAGGCGGAGAGAAAGAGTTGGAGAAATTAGAAGGTGATTAAGTCTGTAAGACTTGGTCCTAACATGCTTGATCATCTTAATACAGTGGCGAGCTATCATCAGGTGTCTGTCAAGAGTGACATCCAGATATACTGGTCTATTCCCGTACTCTGCCACATTATAAGTTTTAGGAAGAGGACGCTTGTTCTTCTGGAAGGAGACAATAAGACAGTCAGTCTTCTTGGTTGTTTCGTTACAAGTCTTCTCCGAAAAGACCAAGAAATTTCTTGGTAGGATAAAGATTGCAGCCACAGATGTTACCACCTCATATCACCTTTGAAATATTGTTTTAAAATGGGAAGAGGATACTTAAGTCAAATCCATAAAAAAAAAAATAAATAAATAAATAAATAGAAAAACCCGCCACTGCTGCCCTCCGTTGTAGCCTTACTTATCTTACCTTTAAAACAGACACTTATAGCGAGTATGTTGGTCGGTGTGCTTGTCAAAATCTTGCTAGAGCAGATTATATCGCAAAAAATGATAGATAAATAACCGAGGTCTCCAAGGAGTGTTTTTTCTTAATCACTTTGACTGAAAATTTGAACAACATATGATTATGAAATTCAGTAAAAATATACTATGATAATTATTAATTTATTAAACTCCTAATTAGGAATGCCTTAGGATTAATTCCGACCCAGGAACAAAAATTACCTCCATTGATAGTACTTTGACTAACGAGAGGTAATCGGAAAAACTGGCGGAAAAGGCTGATGGTTGGGCGAAGGGTCGGAGGGCACACGATTACCGCTCATGCAGGGCTAGATAGGGCCCATGGCAACCCGCAATAGCTGCCCTACTGCCTTAGTATTCAGCACCCGTAGTTATATTCTATCTTCACTTTGATATCCTTTCCTCTCATATAAATATAATAGAACAAAGAGGAAAATAAAAATAAATAAATAATTATAAATAGATAAATTTAATGTAAATAAAAATGCGCATATGATAATGAAACATGGATAAAAAAATACCAAGAACATAAGTAAATTAGAACTGATATAGTAACCAAGAAGATCGCTTAGGACAAAACTGTAATCTAATCTCTATCGTTTCCTCAGTGAAATGATTCCTGTTATTTACAATAAATACTTCATGAGTAAAGAATGAATGAACGAAGAAGTAAATTTTATCCCTTTTCATAATTACTTAATTTATTATAAATGAGTAAAGTACATATTATAGAGAAAAAAATACTTATTTTTCCAAATTTACTTAAATACTTTCATTTAACAATTTCAATGTATTGCATTAATAAAGAATGTTTTTATTTTTTTCCTCTTCTATTTCTTATTTTGTTATTATTTAATTTATATATTTGTAAGTGTGGTATGAATGAGCTCTATCATCCATATTACTATTGACTATTACAAAGTAAAATAAAATAAAGAATGTCAGAAATTCAATATTCAACGTTTAATTACCTAAAACATAAGATGGAACCGAACACAAAATAGAAGCATTTTTAATGTAATTACTCATTTTAGGAAAACGTAAATAACAATAACCGATAACAAAAAATATTATAAATGAAGTTATTCATATCGGTGGTACCAATACAAATTGACTTTTCTATTTTTTTTCTTTTTTATTTCTCTCCCAATGCAAAATCGATCTAACCTAATATGTGACGCAACAAATTTAAATTAAAAAAAAAAGAAATCAGAAATTAGAAACTTGCTGCTACATTATATCAGCAACCTTAGTCTGACACAAAGTTTAAGATATTTCCAGAGGCTCAACTATTGCATTGCATTGTCGATACAGTGTTGGAAAACCTGTTTGAAACAAACTTGTTTGAAAAAAATTTGAGTTTATTATTATACTATTATTGTAAAACGAACAAGAAATTGGTTTTTAATATTTTTGGTATTGACTTAATTAATTAAGTAACATGTAAAAATGATGTGCTTGTACATTTGGGAATGAAATGTGCTAGTAAAGTTATGATATTAAGCAATCACTAGAAGGATATTCAACGCTAATTTCGGTAAGCATCCATTGGGTAATGGGGAGTACATGAAGTATATGAGTAAATGACTTCCTGAATTCACTTGCACTATCATGGCAGAATAGATTGCTTCTTGATGTACTCACAAGTGATTTCCATGCTTGCATTACTTCTGCAATAATCTTTCTATTATCCCGACTATAAAAACAACAATATCCGTTAGACTTTCAATTAATACTTTCGAATTTCGAAATGGGAACTATAGTTATGGCATTGCTATCATTGTGAAGGCCGTCTTACACCAAGTACCATTACTTTCTACTTGGGAATGGAAATTAATGTTACATCATAAAAGTCTTTTTTTCTTAACCTCCTTTATTTTTATATTTGGTAATTACATACGTATGTATATATGTATATATTACCAGATATATGGTATAGCAATGAGATATTGCTTTTGGTTGCCTTCTAGCATTACAAGGAGATCTCTGGTCTCCCTTCAAAACGAATAAATCTTACGCCTTTCATAAAAATGTTTTTTTTTTCTTATCCTTCTATCAATTTAATTATTTTAAACATCATATGTATACATAATATATATGCAAAAAAAAGTAAACAAATGTCCTTTCTTTGCCTAAAGGGCATTTTAGACTAAGACACCCAGGGAGCAACGGATTCTAGAAGCCAAAGTGGAACTTCGAATCGCCGCGAGTGTTTCAAAATATGAGTACTCATAAAAGTTTTTTTTTTCTAGGAAAAAAAAAGAAATAAGCAATTACAAATATTTACAAATGAATGTTATTTACATATTCATTTGTATATATTTGTAATTGCTTATTTCTTTTTTTTATATATTTTTTTTGTTCATGCCGTTTTACAATTTCAGGCGCTTTTTAAATATTAATTGATTTGACTATCTTAAAGTCTCCTCTTCCCGTTTTAAGTGATATGGGGCCCTCGCTTCTCGGGGTCTTAGTGGGGCGGTTCTGGCGGCGAACGATTGCCTTTTCTTTTTGTGAAAGATGCAAAGTCAAGTGACAAGGAAGACCACCATAGGTCCATTAGCCTTCTACCACACCTAGCAAAAGTTTTATGCTATATCATTTACTTGCCTGATTTGTTTTTGTTAAAAAAAACTTTACACAATTTTAAATGGTCAATTAATGAGTAATAGAAAAGGTCAAATAATAACAATAAAACTTGTAATACTAATCATAAAAGCCTTTGTTTTTTTTCGTAACCTCCTTTATTATTAAATTTATATAATACATACATACAAATGCATAATACAAAATGACAAGTGTATACTAGCATACTACTGCCTTGGATTGCCTTGTGTCAATGGGCCGCTCGTAGCTCAGTGGTCAAAACAGTCATAAAAGCCTTTTTACTATTCTCTTCTATATTACTTTTGAAATATTTCCCTAAAACGGGAAGAGAATACTATAAGATAGTATAGTAGTTTAATCGAGCAATATTTAGAAAGCGCCTGAAATTGGAAAACGGCGTTTTCAAGTTCACGTCGTTTTCCAATTTCAGGCGTTTTTATATATTACTTGATTGAATTATTCTTGAGTCTCCTCTTCCCGTTTCAAGCAAATATTTCAAAGGTGATATAGGACCGTTGCTCCCTGGGGTCTTATGAGATTGTGACATGTCATACATCGAGCAACCTACTCGCTATAAGTGTCTGTAATTTGTCGTAAATTATTCAGTGATTTCTATCAATGCTCTTTTTCATCTTAAATCTCTGGTGATCATATCATCTTACATAATTTTTAGCAAAGTCTTCGAAAGCCAAGTTTGTGGATCTCTTTTATGCCTTATCTGTATAGGTATGATAACCAGAACGTTTTGGCTTTCACATTTCTGCTACACTCCATAAGAGACCAAGAAACCAATTTTTTTTCTGGCTTCTGTATTGTCATTTACCAATAGAATTAATGTTTATTTCCTGATTTTCTCCCTCGTTTACTCTTTCTGGCTTTAAAATTTTTCAAGTTACACTCAAGTCATTAACTATCATCTGACTTTTGGGATTCCATTTTAAAGCTTCCTTTCTAATTATTTTTACTCTAATTTATAATTATTTGTAATATGTAGTTTTTATTTCACATGTTTAAAAATTATTCTTCATTGCCATATTCTCGAGATTTATCAGTTCCTTCAGTATCTATGTATCTCTAAATCTTGTAACATATAAATAGACTCAGAATTAAAAAAAACACAGTTCTTTTTGTAGAAACGTGCTAATATTTTTTATATTCTCTAGTTTTTATTTATTACATTTGTTTGTTAATTATTTACTTACATTACTTTTTTTTATACGCAATTAGACGACAGTTTTAAACATTGGATTTGGCAATTAAGAGGAAATGCAATAATTTTGATTTATGGAGCGCATAAAACGACTGTACTTGACAACCCTGACAAATGTCACCTCCCTCAGATCTCCGAAAAGGTCTGAACCCTACCCCTTGAGGAGCTCCCTAAAGTATTTTCAATTAAAATCTCTAACGGGGCCATGAAATATGTTTACTTCCAATGGACTTTAGTGGAATGCTACAATTCAGAAGGGCCCTAAAGTATGCCTGGTAGGCTGAGGCCCCGAATAAAAAACACCATCCCTTCGTGTTTTCCTTTGGGTTTTACAGTTCCTTTGTTCTGACCAGGAGGGTTTAAACTTTCTCTGTCTGTTGCTGTGTTTGCATATTTCATCTGAGAGGACCACATTTTAGGGGCTGGTCACTACTACTTTATGTTTTGTATATCCTCCGGCCCTGCCTTTATACTTCCCCTACGATCCAGGAATATGTTCTTCTGTTTATATTTACTTGAGATATTTATTTTTTAATTATATTTATAATTGGAGGAAAACAGAAGGGATCAGTTATCTTTAAAAATTTTCAGATATCTATATATTCAGAATTTACTTCCATATTCTGCTGAACATAGATTGTCCTGATCTTTACGAGACGAATTGAATTATTAAAACGGTCATTGAACACGGACCGTATTTTCCTGGGACGGATCTAAAGGATTTTTTTAGGTGGAGTGGAGCTAGGACTTCTGAGGATGACCAAATTCGAGATACTCATAAAGCAGGCCTGGATTCTGTTATATATTATTATTTTTACTAATATATTTTTTTGTTTGAATATATTCTTCTTTTTGAGGCGCCAATTATTTTGAATTCACAGTGCATATGTATAGGAGAATATGGAAATGATGGTTACTCAATTAAGCGATTCTGTTTTCGAAACATTTTATATTTGGAAGTAAGAAATATTAACGTTCAATAAAATAATCTTTTTTCATGTACTTTGTTATTGATTTTTATTGTTACAAAAAATTGTATGACATTTGTTACTAGGTAAGGACGTTCATTTACTATAACATTGTTGTTGACTTAACAGGTTCAGGGACTAATAGAGAAATGTGGACTCTCTATAATGTTTAAAATTGAATTTTTAATTGTTTTTACTCTTTGACAAGATGAATCAACCTATGCGGTATATAAATCATCCGTCAAGAAATTTAAAATTAAAAATAACAAAATTGTCATCCTCAAAAACTTAGATAAATATACATATTTTTTAATTGGCAATTATTCAGTAATGTTTTATTTATAAAATGTTCATCAATGTCCTAAAATAGTTTTTGTGTTACAATAACTTGTATACAATAATTAAAACATAAATATTTATATTACCAAAATTTATTATTAATAAATAATATAAAATAAACTATAAATATCAACTATGCTGTTATATATAATTTTAGACTATGATATTTGATATATGACTTTTAAACTTACTTATACTCAGTTCCAACTGACTTTCAATCCATATGACGTTGCTGGGAGAGAAGCACAGGGATTTCTTGGAGTCCTGCATTACCAACCACATGATGAGAGCTTGGCTCAGAGTTCTCTAAGAAAAATGTAAATATTATATATAGGTATAATTTTTTTCAAAATGATTTATTTTACTTTCTTAACTTAATATATATTTAGCTTGTTAAATAAGTAAAATATTTATTTTGTCTATTATTAAATTATTTTTCATTTTATATTTATTATTCTGGTTTTTTATGTATGTAAGGCGTTTAATACACTATTGTTTCATCATGTTTATCTTGGGTTTGTAAAATTTTAAAATAAAATTGGAGATGTCATAGTTATTATGAACGTCTTTTCTTAAAACTCGACCTTGTAACCTCTTCCAGTTCTTAATCAGCATTTCTAACTCTGGAAAGATTATTTCCAATGAAGGATCCTCGATGAGAATCTAAGGCGATTATATAAAGGTGATATATCCATTAGAGTGGACAAATCACCTTTATAAAATCGGGCCCTAAAGGTGTAAATCCGCAAACCCATTTTTGTGGCATATCGAATAGTTGGGGAATATCTGGCAAATGTAAAGAAAAAAATTGTTTGAGAATTCAATTTCCCAATCATGACTTGATATTCTCGTTTTAGGGTTGATTCTCTCTCTATAAAAAAAAAAATTTACTTTGTACGTTTTAAAAAAATATGAAATTAATATAACTAATAGAGCTGATAAACAATAGCTTTCAAATATTTCATATTTTATTGAAAGAAGATTGTTGACAGTATGAAGTAGATTGTAGGAAGATAGTCCGGCTAGGGGTCAATTAAGATATCAAAATAGTAAAAGAAAACTATTTATTGCTAAACACAGTTAGCCAAGAAAGGGGGGAACATTTTTTTATACCTGACTTTACTTTTTCTCAGTCGTTCGTTGGGTTTCAATCTGACAGGTTCATTGTTTATTAATTTAATATCTCCCTTTTAAATATTATTATACCTCAACTATACCATATCTACTTCACCCATCTCTTCTACCTTTACACTTACGTCTTTACCATATTTATAACTAATTTTAATGAGTAGTCTCCTACAATTTATTAGTCTAGGTCTGTGTTTAGAACTTTTATCACACCTGGTTATATTTATTAGTGACTTGTTTCCAGTTCACCTTCATATATACTTACATATATTATCATTATTAACTGTCCTTATAAACATAACCATTGTTTTGAAATGTTTTTATTTTAATAATAAAAATAAAAATAAATAAAATAAAGAAACGTTGCTTAACAATGAATAGTTTTCTTTTACTATTTTGATACCTTTATTGACCGCCACCGGAACTATCTTCCTACACTTTATATTTTAAATAAAACCCGGATAAGAAGTAGCATTTTCCATGAGAGTTATAAATTACTGAGTGAAATTAGCCAGCCAGAACCCCAAAATGAAACCCCTAATCGCGTTATAATAAAAAGTTATCCCCGGATTGTTTCCCAGAGGAGAGGGTAGCATTTGGGAATTAGGACTTGGAGAGGCAGAACATATTCCGTCGAGGTTTTTGTTTTATAAAAGAGAAATAAAACCGAGGAAGGGTTGGCCATATGACGCCACCCCCTCCAACCCTTTCTCTGTTTTTAATAGCCACGGCTCACTGAGCTTCCCCCTCTTACTTCCCTTCGTCGCCATTTTCCTAGTTACCCCAAGATGCTATGTCTTCTATGCTATGATTCCTAGTTAGTGATTAGTTTTTACCCTTCATTCATATCATATTAGCTGTAATATTTTATTTATCTTAATGAAAATGAATGTTATAATTAATTAATCTTATTTAAATTTTTGACTATCGAACCGCTTGTATTAAACACGAGGCAAACTAGAGAAAGATTCATAAGATCTCCCAGCTTGTCGATTTAGGCTCAATTTTGTTGAGAGAAATATTATTATATTAGAATTTTGTCATATAATATATTTCGAAAGAGTCCCAATCTTGAAAGCTAGGAATATATCTACATCAAAATTGTTATTTAAAATTTGATAATAAATGAATAAATCATGTTATACTGGATATTTTGTGAAATCATTCCATCCTGTTTATGTCTTTGTTTCTTTTATTATTTTCCCATCAACGTTTTGGGGCTTTTCCCCATCTTCAGGATATATCTGAAGTTATTTCAACTCATTTGTCATATTTCCTCTCTGAGTAAAAGTCGCGCACAACATTTAATACTTTACTTTAATTGTATAAGACTTCTGATTAATGAAATATAAAATAATTGATAAAATAATTATGTATTTTTTTTTATTCAATTTCAAATCGGCCTCATATGGTTACATGGTTATCATAACAGTTTGAATTTTTTTTTTATTTAAAAATTGATTATGGAGCGGAAGAGGATCTCGAGTAAAACACTCCCCTAACTATTTACAATGCTATAAATATTAAGTAATTATAAATAATAACGATGCAATATGAAAATACATATATAAATAAAAAATAAAATGAAATAAATAGATACAAATAATAATTCTTGAGAACAGAGAAAAAGAAAAAGAAAACTTAGCTACAAGAACAATAACATTTATAAATTTAATAAAATAAATAACTGACTTCATCGCCATTTTTGTATTCCACAGATAAAAATACACGAATATCAAATGTGTGAGCAAAAACCATTTTATGTCTGCTCAATTTTATTAATTAATTGCCTTTTAACTATGTATTTTAGTTTGATTTCTCCGACTTTTGTCGACTCCTACCGATTCGCTGGAACTTCCTATTTCCAATCGGAGCTCCTTAGTTTCCATTCTATTAAAAAAGCGATTTGTTTCCTTCTGAAGGTTCCTTTTCCACAACCTACATTCGAATCGGAGGTGCAATAGAAAATATATTTTGGATATACACGAAGCCTCTATTAAAATTACTGTGTATATTTTTTCCGGGTCTGTCCGAATTTAATCCGTCCAACTTTATTCTGTTATCTGCTGAAGCTCTAAAGATGTATATATTTTTTTCTAAGATGAAGTATGCTATATTGGTAAACTTGATGATAATTATATCCATAATTAAAAGTAATTAGTAGACTAATTTAATCCATATGTATATGGTTTTTGTCAATGAAACTAAATAATACATCTACTTAAATAGTCTTGTGTATTAATAAATATTAAAGATATACATAAACATGTTATCAATGGATTAAATAATTAATAGATTACCATAATCAGATACTTGAGTGGTCTAAATTAACCTACTTTATTGTAAAGTGTACTATACGAGGAAAAAAAAGACACAAAGGCACGAGCCCGACAACCCCACCTGTTCTTCGAGCCAAGTGAACAGTATCAATGGTAGAGGAAAAAAAACAACGTAAAAAAGTGTGTCTAGCCCATTGAGGACTGGTTTGGGCTACCGAATAATAGGCTAGACTAAATGCTCTATTGTACCACTCCATTGCTAGAGTTTGAAAGTCAAATTCCTTAATTTTCTATCGAATAGTTTTAGTTTGAATAAATACATAATATTTGATGCAGCTGCAAACGAAAAAAAAACATCTGGACTTTTATTACAAAGTATTGTTATTAGAACTACCAGTTTGTTAACATTTTTTATTCCTTAAAACAACTATGTTATCTTAGCGTCTATGGAATATGCGATGGAATATGCGAATGGAATAATTAGACATTAATTGAAGGGTTTTTTTTATCAATAATTCATATATTTGCTCCTAAACAATTAACGTTTTTTTGAATTATTTTCAACAGTGAAAACTTATTCGAGGAACTGAGTAGCTCATTAAGTAAGGCTCCGTATTACTAACTATCTGTACCAAGGTTTGATTTCTGGCAGTGGCAGATATTTATTTATATTGTTACCATGAGTCAACCCTATGGGTTTGTGAGCCCTCCTGTGGCACATCCAGCCTCTTCATTGAGTGTGATCTTGAATAAATCACCTTGTATAACCGTTGTTCAAAAAATAGCACTTCCATAGTACTGAACCCCTCCTTTGGTTGTAGTGGTACAGATTTTCAAAAATTTATTCAAATAATTTCAAATTTACATATTCTCCTGTCCAATAGATAATATAAATTAACTTTTCTTATACAAAGTTAACTTCTACATGAAATGTTTCCTGGATAATTTTTAATAATAACTTTCCAAAAGTCGATGATTAACTTTAAATAAAAAATTCATCTATTTTACAAAAAAATTTTCAAAAATAGTTCTAAGCATTTCAAACAAACGTTATACTATTGCATAATTGAATAGTGTTAATGAACTAGGTATTAACCTCATTAAGTCTGAAAAAGCTCAAATGCCAAATTTTCGGAATAGCTTCCTCTAAATGTTGGAGGAAGATAGTCCGGATAGTGGTCAATAAAGGTTTCAAAATAGTAACAAAAAACTATTTATTGTTAACCAACGTTTCGTCCCACTTTCTAGGGCTTCGTCAGGGCTGATAATTCTTATCTGTTATCTACCAACTATGGTGTTGGTACAGAACACCGTTCCTCCAATTCCTCTAAACATGTTTTAGGAAATAATTGTAGTTATGTATATGTGTATAATGCAGTAAGAAAGCTCATTACTCTATAAATATTTACATAGATAATGCTGAGTACGAACGAAAAACGCACAAACAAAAGATATTTCCAAACCTAATTTGATTATCCACGCATGCTCAGTATCGTTTTTTGTTCCATCAGTATCAAGTTTCCACGGTTGCTATAAGAATAGACAGTTGTGGAAATATACCAAGAGGAAGTACTGCGTCGTGATTTATAAAAAAATTTATTTTCGAACGAGCAAAGAGTAAATTCAACTCGAAGTTGTGCTAATATTTTTAGCTTGTGTGATATCCAAAAATTTCGAAACGTCCATTATCTCGTAGTCCACATTGTTACTCCTAAGTCATTTAGCCCTTAATGCAGGGACGGGTATTAACTACTTTAAGTACTACCCAATTTTAGAACTAATTTCCTCATCAATATTACCCTGTCCGGTTCACTACCTTCTGGCCTATCCCACCTTCCTCTTCCTTAATCATTTTATGTCTGCACTTCACTTTGACCTTATGTATTATTATGTAACTAGGACGCTATGATATTTAAAATCGTTCTAAAGTTTTAGTCCAAACATTATTAAATTAATCTTAAATATAACATATGAAGTTAGTAATTTATAATTGTAGGAATAAAGTTCGGGTGGTGGTCAATAGAGGTATAAAATATTTTTATAAAACTATTTAAATTCATTTATTTTATAATTGAATTTATATTTGTATATTTATTATATTTCTTTTTTATATTAATTCATTTTATAATTGATTTATATTATTTAAAGTTTTAATTTTCTTTAATATCATTATAACTTACTATATTTATATATACTTTTTTAATACTTACTATATTACATTTTAACACTATATTGCTATATTTAATGTGTACGAACTTTTAGTTTTATGATATGATCTAATAATAATACGATTTAAAATATATGTATATTTTAATGCCCTGACACGGTCTCAAAAGAATGAAGTAAATTTAGAGAGGCCAATTATATAATTATTTTTACAATTTTTACTTTTCTGTCACATGCCTGAGAAATCAAAATTATATTAAATTATCCACTCATTCCCTTATTAATAAGAGATAGTGATTAAAAAATATATTGGTAAAATAATAATTGTATGGAAGATAAAATCTAAACTGATTTCAAGGAGAACTACGATTGGACCTTAAAAAAAAAATTAATTGCGTATGATGATAATTTTATATACTGTATTTATAATAGGTGGAAATGAAAGTGAATAAATGGCGAAAATACAAAAATATATTTTAAGCTTTTATCGGTCTCAAATAACTCAAGAAAACATACAGGGATCTACTTGGCTATTATTATTTTGTTACAATTTATTATGCTCCTTATACAATTATTATAATAGTTTTTATCTAAAGATTAGTGTCGTTAAATGTGCGCTTCGGACATTGGTTTTCCTCTTGTAATTTCTGAATAACTTTTATGAGCTTTAAAATATCTAAAAAACATATAATAAATTTTAATAGCTTTCAAAAATTGACGCAAAAAAGAATTAGGTATAACGTTAAAAATATAATAATAAAACAATAACTTATCGCTAATTAGTTGCCTATCTTAATTCACATTTATAAATAATTTTTTTGAATGAACTAACAGCCATCAAGAAATCAAATTTCGATAGCCGTTACTCAAAGTGATCAAATGATTTAGATGATATATTTTCTGTTTGTTTGATGCATATAAAGGTGAATTATGGAATTTTTTTTATTAATTTATTTAGTCATTGATGGTTATTTAGGTTGTCAAATTATTATTACCTCTAAAAAAGAGAACGCACGTGTCATACCTCATGCGTAGCAGAACAAAACACATAAGATGGAATAGTCTGGCTCCTTTACTTCATGTAATAAATTATATTTATTATTATTAATTATAAAGCTAAAATTGAGTAGCCATCCCTATGTAGAGAATAGGAGTAGTAACAAAATAAATTGGATATGGATTATAACTAAATAGCTTAACATTTTAAATTTACATTTATTATGCATAAATGTTGAATGAAATCAAATTGGTTAATTAATTAGTTTTGATGTTTGAAAAAATGAACTATTAAAAACTTACATATTTATTTTATGTTATTAATACAAAAATGATTTTTTTTTTCTATTTTTTCTATTTAATTCTTATTTAATTTAATTTACTTATTTTTTCTTTTTAGTCTGTAGATATAGTATGAATGTAAACTTAGTACTGTAATACTTATTTTCCATGATTCTGTCAGATTGTATTATTATTTTTAGATTTAATCAAGAAAAAAAAATTAAAAACCTGCCGTTGTCGAAGGAAAAGAGCTTAAAGGCATAAATTTTATTATCATTAATGCTTTATTGCCGTTGTTTTATTATTATAGTGGAAGGGACGAAGGCCTTTAAGGAAATCAAAAATAGCGCTGAGACGGGTTTGCTCCTGACAAGGATTTATTAGCGAGCGAAGGGGAAAAGAGCGTTCCCTCCCCCATTCCTTATAAAGGAGACCGGAGTAAATTGCTTGTTATTCTCGATAGAAGCCACCCTCCCGAAGAAGAAGAAGAAGTGGAATAATTTTAAATAAAGTAGGGAGGACCGAGAATAAGATTAAACCCTGAGAGCATATCGTCAATTAGGGAGAGCCTTCAGTTCTTTCCCTCCCTCCAAGGAGGGGCCCTCCCCGCTCCATTTCCCTCCCCCTCCTCGGCCTCCTAAATATTTAAAATGTTCTCTCCTGGATTATCCACTTACTCAGTCCGACTTCCGATATTAAATGTTATCCCCTGGGAGTTGGGTTATCTTTCCCTTGTTATATCCGCCGGCAGAAGAATAATCTCCTCCGTCAGGATAGATTTATAGAAGGGTCAGTCATAGCTGGCTTACCAACTCGGAATAAATTCAATCTAACTTTAACTTGTTATAGTATTGAGCTGCGTGTAAACATAGACATGCAGTATTGTCCCTAGTTAAATCAAGGACAACTTCAGATACACTAAACAGTGATAATTTCCATAATTTATATTAGCCCATGGGATTTATTTCATTAGTAGATTTAGTCATAGCTAACAAATAGTAAGAGTTACTGCCATTATTTATATATATGTATATGTGTGTGTGTACTGTTTTAATTTGCTCCAAATTTGATTATGGAAGTTTTGTGTATGGTAAATATTATAAATATAATTATTTCTCGGTTCTTTCTCTATAGTTTTTGAATAAATGTTAATGACAATATATAAGAAGATGGTCAGGGTTGCTGTCAAA
>NW_027116286.1:95673-97586 GCF_000696795.3 Halyomorpha halys
TATATATAAAACATTTTGAGAATATATATATTTGAGATAATGGTTAGGGATGCAGTAAAAGATAGTATAGTATAGTAATCAATTATACGGAGGACATAATGTGGTCAGCATTCTCCGGATTTTGTCTCCAACCTATTGTAAATTTGGGCGCCAAATTTATTATAGCAGCTGGGTTCCAGTCAATCCACGGATGATATATCAGGAAATTAATGTTCTGCTAATAGCTGGACTCGAACCTAGCCTTGGAATTGAGATTTCTATGCCTTGTTCTTTCAGCTCATAAAGTTAAAAAAAATAGATTATCTAATCCAACTTGGAAATAAAATAGCCTACAATTTGTTTTACAGTGGTAACAGTTAGCTTATATATTGTATTATTCGCCTTAAAAAATTTCATAATGTGCCCTGATCAAGAGATATACAGCAAAATCAGCATTGCCACTATGGAGTGAAAGTATAAAAGATTTTTATTACTCCCCTTGTACTTCCAGGTCTCAAGTAATTCACCAGTTATAAAACTGCTCACTGCAGGTGACAACATTACAAGCAGACGCATTGCATTGGCAATGCGCGCAGGAGTTAGATGCACTATCTGATGCATCCGCTTCATAAGTCGACCGCAACATGCCATAAAGAGTGTGCCCTTCGTGGTGTGCAGGAATTAAGTCTGCCTTCGCTGTAAATCCAGCAGTCGCAAACTTTCATCCTGACATAGGACTCTTTATAGTCAAGTGTCTGTAGAGTACACTGCTGGGTGCCAGGCACTGTACGATCCTGTCCTCAAGAAGTCGACTTATGTCTTTTGCTCAGTTCGATAGGTCATGCAAAGTTCCGACTTCATTAGATAACGTTTTAGAAATGTTGTGATTTCAAATTTTCTTATAAATGAGATTACTGCTGCCAGATTAGATTTCGATGTAGCAGTGCGTGAAAAAAAATAGTTTATTTTATTTTTTTACAGTTTATAACATTATTATTTGTATATTATAATGTCTTATTTTCACTATTTGTGGATATCTATACCCAATATTCTCCCCCTGACTATCAAACGACTGAGGATGCTTGCATTTTGTAGGTACTGGAAAAAAATATCCTAAAGTTTCTTTTCGCATTTTTTGTTTTAAACATGAAAGGATTTTTATTTTTAGGAATTTATGGTCATCAGTTAGTCTTCTGTCTGTAATCAAATCCTTATTCGAGTAACACATACAATCGCATATTTTATTTTGATTAAGTTATCAAAAATCGTAAGAGTTGGTATCTAGATGGTCCTATATTAATTTTATCTAATTCCGTCCATTATTTTTCTTAAGAAAGCATAAACGCGTATTCCTTGACAGAACTATTTTTTCGAGAATGGCTGACCCGATTTGTCCCAAAGTTGGAAAAAGTATCGGGGATTAGTATAAAATGTTTCTAATATCTAATCAAATTCTATGTTCTACTTTTACAATCTTATGTGCTGAAGTACTTTCATAAACGGCTCTTCTCTTAGATTTTTTTATCGAACTATAAATTACTGAACTTGGAATTTGGGTATGCACTTAAAATAGTTAATAATGCACAAAAACAGTTTATCAATAAATGTTAGAACGTTAAAAAAAATAATAAAAATGGTGAAGAAGCTATATGGCTTGTCTGACTTTTTATATTTATTGTATTCTACTTTCGAATTATTTATACCATTTTGTTACTTTCTACTTATCTACGAGCAGCTCTGTAGTGTAATGATAATTCTTCTTTGTCTATTCATCTCGTTTTAAGTACCTCACGCGGTCTTTTGCCAACTGCTTAAGTATTCATGGTTGCTTAGTGCGCCCTGATGGAGTGCTTCAAGATACATGCTCTACCCATTTCTACGCTTAATTCTTCCAGTAATGTTTCTTTTGAGAAAACTTAATATACGTTAACACA
>NW_027116286.1:97641-116152 GCF_000696795.3 Halyomorpha halys
TATAAATTAATTAATTTTTCGCAATATTCGGGAAAATAGTTCTATTTTCTGAACGTTTATGCACAAGAATAAAAAATTAACTTGTGTTAATTGCTTACAGGTCATGATCGAAATGGGCTAGTGTTGAGTTCTTGTATTTTTTTATCCAATACAATTATATCCTCAATAGCGTCTTATTGGGCACAGCATTATTGGTTTAGTCAGAAATATTAAAATACGAAAATATAGTTATGAAGTTTGGTGAATGAATGAAATATATGACTAGCTTGTTTTTATAATAATCTGTTGACAAGATAGATAAAGCAATGTAATCATGGAAGGCCATAGTGTAAAACAAATTGAATCGACAATTTAACATTTTTAAACATTTCTTTACTAAAATGTATGTTTCTCGATTTCTTTTATGTCGTTACGTTTCATAAAGTTATTTATTTTCTTAAATTACAGTTTGTTATATCTAGGTTTTAATAGGCTTACTATTATAAGATTTGTTTTACATGAATGTTTGTTAGAGCAATATACTGAATACATGTTTTTTTCTAGTAAAATTGTCCTTAGATTTTGAATCTAATATTTAGATACTAATATATTTTACTTTAAGTTTAAATTTGATTTTTATTTATTTATTTAAATTAATTTGTTTTTTGTATTTATTTATTTTTCTTCTATTTCTTATTTAGTTATAATTTAATTTATATTGATTTAAATAAGGTTTGATTATGCTCTATGATATGAATATAAGACAGAATGTATTACATAATAAAAAAAAAGTAATAAAGTGCAATCTATTGTATATCAATTAACAAAGTGAAAAAATATATATAAATAAATAAAACTAGCATGTAGCAATCTAACAGTTACAATGACAATAATGGTATTCTCATTAATTATTTATTTATTGTTAATTACCTACTCGTGATTTTTTTTTTTTAATTTACCTTATTGGACAAGATGTTAATATCGCTTAAATTTAATTTAGAAATGTAATTTAGTATTTTATTAATAACTATCGTCTATAATTATTTAGTCGCACCCTGAAAATGAGAGAGAAATTAAAAACAAATTGTGAAATAATACTCAACTGAGGTCAGGCAACATTTTGTCTCCTATTATTCATATGTTTTTCACTTCTCATTTTAGTAACTTGACTGCGTGATCTTTCATTATTATATTTTATATATATTTATATTTAACTATGAATTGCCAATTTATTAATATCAGATTAAATTGAAATTTTTTTTTTCAACTATTCATAATAGATCGTTTCCTAAAACTCCCATGGCGCAAAAGCCACACAGTTACTAATTACCGAAACATGGCCCACCTATTTGCGGTAAGTGTAAAGTGCCTACGAAATCATGCATCAAACTGAATCGAACAGGAAATTCCCTTCATTATTAACATCCACAATTAGCAACATTTGCCATTTGCCTCGTTCCATAATTATAATTTCTAAGTGCCTCACCAAATAATATTTAATAGTAAGAATTTCATGATTAATAGCTTTACATTGTTGTAGATTAGGATTAATGACATTTTCTAACACGATAGAGGCTATAATAACACATTGCATTTATTCACATTATGTGTAGTACGTAATAGATACTGTTTTAACTACAAATTTTCATATCCATGATCCATTTCCAGTAACCCATAAATATCATGTTTTATGAATTTGCATTTTAATATTTAAAATAATGATTTTTTTATTCTGTATATATTTTTTTAAAAGTATTTATATTAATTGGTAACTAAAGAAAAAACATTAAAGACGATTAACATGTATTACATATTGATGACTTACCTCACATTAGTGTACATTTTCACATAGAAGTAATATGTATATCTTAGTTTTCTCTTTAAGGAAAATTGCAACTATTTACATAACGTTTAATTGTATTCTTTGTAAAGTTAGTGGGAATGTACCTAGGTAGGTACTTTGTTGTAGTACTTGCGAAGTAAGCCATCGATAACACTAATGAAGAATTGTGAAATTATTATATATATTACATAAAAATAATTTCCTTCTAATGCATTTATTATAGAAATAGTTATAAATATATTATTATAAATATAATTATTTCTCGGTTCTTTCTCTATAGTTTTTGAATAAATGTTAATGACAATATATAAGAAGATGGTCAGGGTTGCTGTCAAAAAAGAACAAATAGTTTATAACTATTTTAATGTCCGACGTTTTGCCCCACTTTGCAGGGCTTCATGCAAGCGCTGTTCAACCAGGTTGAACCAACCTATCGCTTTGAACAGCTCTGATGAAGCCCTGTAAAGTGGGGCGAAACGTCGGACATTAAACTATTTGTCCTTTTTTTGACCGCAACACTGACCTTCTTCTTATATATATATTTTTACGGTCAACTATATATACATATATATGTTAATTACAATAGTTAATTATTATCATTTTTAAAACTTTGGATTATAGTTAATAGTTTATAATTGTTTCGGATAAAATGGCCATATAAGGGATATTTCATCTTGAGGTGTATTGAATATTCGATAAAGTTTCCTAAATATTTTTAACGGTATTGTTTATTGTCAGCATGAGAAAATCATTGTATTTTGTTTACAATACTTCTTATAAAATTTAATTTTTTATTTTATTAATTTTGTGTTCATTGGCCACTTTAAAAAATATTGGCTGTAATTAAAAAAAATAAATAAAATATTAAAATTCAAAGTGGTTTTGGATTAAATTACAGCATTCTGGGATGTGCTATAACCACCTCTTCTCTTCTTTATTAATACTTTTTTTATTTATTCTTAAAATTTATCACAACAATATTTGAAATATTGTTGTGATAAATTTTAACAAAGAAGGTTGAATGTGATTAATAATTTTAATTTCTAATTCAGTACGAAAAATTAACTAATTATGGTAATTTTTGGACTGATATAAATGACCTGGGCAGAATAGCCTGCATGAAGAAGTTTTTAAAATAAATTGGTTCTAAAGTTGTATTAAGATTGTCCTTGAGGATGGCCGAATTGGCCGAAACGTCAGAAAATTTTATTTATTTAAACAATTAATACTTTTCATTTGGATTTACTAGACTTTGATGAAAGCAAATCTGTAATTTGATTAAGATAAAACTTGTTTATGATTATAAATGCTTTATATGTATTTATTTTTTGATCTGTACAAAAAATATCTGTTATTTGTTCAATTATGAGAGGTTTAATACCATGAAAAAATTTCTGTTTGATTGCTATCTAAAGCTGATCGAGAGTGCTATATTAATTTATAATAATGCTTATCTATGGGTCTTTTTATCTTACCTCTAATTTCTAATACCAGGCGTAAGTATACATCTTTTTCAAAATAGTTTTCATTGCAAAATGAATAATTATACTATCTTATTTTTTACTTTCATTTAGTCTCAATGAATGTAATTTTTAATTATTGTTTTTAAACTTTAACTTTCAGTTGATTATTACTGATATATAAAAAAAAGAATAATTAAAAATATTCTTTTATATTTCTTCACATAACAATTTACTAAGGGCTATGTTTTTAAAAAATATTTGTCTTGGAATTATTAGATTTTTTTTTTTTTGCTAGGTCTGAAAATTTTGTTAATGTCACTCTATAATGTTCGGAGTAAAAATTATATATTAAAATAAATAAAGTAATAGTAGGATATATTTTATTAATTTATTTATACGTATAATATTATCTTATAATTCTTATGAATAGTTTCTTTATGTCCTCCCTGTATTACATGTGAGTATTATTTTTAACTCGTTACTAAGGTATTAGCTGATAAAAGTTTTATAATTATTACTTAAAATTATATACATAAATCAGTTACAGCTTTTTTCAGGGTAACTGAGTGCTTATATTAAAAGGTTTCATTGTAGTTCTAGTGCTTATATTAAAAGGTTTGGTGTTGTAGTTAATCTTTCAATGACAAAAAATAAAATAATTTAGTAGATCTTGTTAACGGTCACCAGTTAAAAGGGTGGATAACCCTAATGAAAAAATCGTGGTAACTCATTGAATTAAATAGCCGTACCAAAAATAAAAATTAAAAAAAAACAAAACACTCCAGTGCGGGACATCACCTGGGGGTTGTCCCTCCCATCAAAAACCGGTTCCGACCAAGAAAAAAAATCGTTTATTATTCGTCTGGCTGTCATTAGCTTTTATAAACGGCCTCTTAATCTTCCGTAAACGCCGTTTCAAAGACCGTACCACCCAAAAACAAAAAAATACACGACAATGTCTTCATTTGTGTTTCCTGTCCTTTCGTCTTCATTACGGCAGCCTCTCTTCTTCATTAGGCCGTATTCCTAATCAGATCCATACATAATAAATTGATTATTCGTTATCACAGAGGTTTTTAAATATTTTTAACATATTATATTTTAATAGAATTATTGTTACTGTCAATATAAAGGTTAATAAAAAAAAAAAATTAAATATATTTTAAATTCCAAAAAATAAAAATAAATTGTTCATTAGAAATAAGGAGATTTAGTATCTATTGAGGGCAGTGAATTCGATATGGAGATAAAAATAAGGCGAGGGTGGAAGGGGGTTGTCCGCCATAGCATGGGGTGCTGAGCAAAATGGCAGTCACCCCCGTCCAGCAGTAAAATGAAGAAAAATTATTCCAATTTAGAAAAGAGCGTTGGATAAAATTATTTTAATTGAGAATTTTTGTGTACTAGCGTATTCAATTATACATTGACATCCTACATCTGGGTCATGGCTCCCCTAATATAGGGTGCGTAGGTTCAGAATTACGAATATGTTTTATTACACTATTCCTACATTTAACAATTTAATATTTTACTTTGATATTGTATTATTATAAGACATGTTATTGATGTATTATATTTTTATATTTTTTTTTTAGTAATTAAATAAGAAGCCTATTTTATAAATCTTTTTTAGTGAAGGTTTCAAGCTTTCAAAGTGTGAAGGTTTCAGACTTTTAAAGTCCGACTAAGGCAAACGATTTATCTGATACTGAAACTGTATTCAAGATAAAATAAACAATGAATATAAAAATTATATAAAATCTTAAAAGTCAAGGCCAATGTATATTATAGTTTATTCAAATATAACCATTGATCATGAATCAATTTATTAACTTCAAACACGGTGCTTATAAAATATTATTTAGGCAATATTTAATATCTATTTTTTAAAAATAAAACAAATGGTATATGCAATAAACAATTTGGGATTGATTGCAATTCATAATAATCGCTTTTATTTTTACTTTTTTTTCCAAAAATACGGTGTACTACACGCTAATGACGAACTGGTTCGGTCATTCTTATTAATATTAAAAAAAAGTCTAAATGCATTTAAGGCAAAGGATAAAATGAACTTATTTAGAAAAAATAAAATTTTTATCATTTTAAGTCAATATAATAATAAAGATAATCTATGAATTGTGTCAATATAACATGATGAGGTTAAAACTTAGATAAAATATAAGTTAATTATAAAACCAAATTGAATGTAAAGAAGTAATAGTTTCCAGTTTCGTATTTTAGGAAATAAGGACGGCTAATAATAATTAAAGAGTAAATTATAATAATATTACATATGTATTATACAATATTATAATAATAAATTATTATGGGACATATTATTTCTACAACAATTTATAATGAATATGTTGATTACTAACACATATTAGACATAGTAAACTTTATTTTTTAAATAAAATGAGTAAGTAAGTTTACCTCATGTTTGTTTTCATTATTTAAAAAAAGTTTTTTCAGAGAATGTTTCTCATATTATTTATGACAATAATATATTATTTAGCGAAATAATACTGATTAGTTAAACAGTGGTAAATTGGTACGTCTAGTATATTTCATAAGCATAAATAAAACCTCAATAGTTAATTAAATATTGTTGTCGTATCACAGGAAAAGAGGAATATGAGATGAATAAGAGGATAAAATAGATACAAAAAAACAAAAAAATTACAATAATAACGGTAGTGTTACTTATTTATAAAAAAATACTTTATATTGTGATATTCAATTATAATGGAAAAAAGAACTGAAAAATATTATACCTTTAGTAATTACTTTTTGTTAATATTTATATTATATCTAATAACGAAATGATTAGTATACTGTGTGTTGAGCTACATTGCATGTAAAATAATTACATTATTTTTTTATAATTAAGTAATCATTTAAAAAAAAAATAGGAATATGTAATATTCACTATAAAATATTTTATAATAAAGTTGTATGAGTAATTAAATGAACAAATTAAACCTATTAAATAATCAAATTGATGTATAAATATTAAGTAATTATAATTTTATATTGAATCGTTTTATTGAAAAAAATAAATAAAAATTAAGAATTTCTGTCTTGCTGTAACGGAGATGAATTTTTAATTAGCTCAAATTTGCCGATTTTTAATTCCTGATGGTTATTGTAGAATAAAAATATGATATTTGATAAATTAAATAGTAAATTTTTGTTATTAGTATTAGATATTGAAGTATTAAATTTAAAAAAAAATATTTAATTTTAATTTAAAATTATGTGACGGAAATTAGCATATCTTGATTTTTTTCCCTTTCAATATAAATTCACTTATTATTGGCATTTTACAATCATATTGAACTAAAAATCGCTCACGCCACTGAATAAATCCCTGAGTGGAGAAATTCACAGATTTTTGTTCATAGAGCCTTATTAAAATGCAACTTTTCAGACATTTCATTTTTTCTGATATTTTTGCTATGTTTACAAGAAACAGGATACAATTCTTTCCCTGGTTCCTACCTAGTTGGTAGGGACAATAAATGGGACGTCGGATGGGGGAGTTAGGCCGTGCGGCTTTAGATGGCCTATCGTTGAGGAAGTGGATTGTAAATACCGCGAGCCTAGTACGTTATCTATTCGCCTCTAATTGTAGACTAGCCTATCCTCAATTATTCCCTGGAGTTAATCTTATTCCCCATCTCATTGTGGTCAGATGGTCTGCGGATCCAGTATTCTCTAGTACGAGTCTAAATAAAAATTGATGAACCTGGGAAAAGGGTGTGGAAAGGCCTTTGAAATAACTTTTTTGAATATTAAAATTAAAAAACTTTATTTATACTAAGACATATTAATAATATATCTTTGTCAATTTCTGTGTGTTAGTATTCATACTATGTCTAACAGAGTGGTTAGTATGCTGTGTCTCGTTATCTGCATCTAATTATCTGCATGTAAAATAAAGCCTTCATCAAAATATTCCCATTGTATAACTGTGATATCTTTTGCTTTCATTTATTTCAAGGTTATTCTATGGAAAAAATATTAACGGTCGTATAAAATATTTTTAATTATTTACACATACAATATATATTTATTTATTACGAAAGTGGCCTAATACCACCTTTTAGTAAAATTTAATACTTCACTTTGACAAATATATTTTACCATAGAAATATTTTTGTGGTAAGTCATTGCCTTTATTTATAATTTACAAAACAAACACATTATCGCAAATAAAAAAACGAAAATTGACCAAAACTTCATCAAATCCATCATAGTCATGATTATCTTATTTATGTAGAAACAAAATTAAAATGTTTTACGGGCAGGCTATGGTGGTGTGATAATTGATTTCATTTAAATATTTTTTAGTAATAGAGATAAAAATAATGTACATGGCACATGTCGATACATTTTTTCCAATACGCTATAGTAGTCGAGTAAAACATATTTTTTATATATTCAACAAATTTTATTTATTTTCTGCCTATGCTCTGCATTACTTTAAAGGTTATTATATACAAATAATTTTTTTTTTAAATTAAGGAAACAAAACATTGTTTAACATGTAACACAATCATTAACTAATAATGATTATAAATCTTTTAAAAACAAAAAATAGATGCTTCTAGTAAAGTTGAAATTCATCATCCGAAATGCTCATATAAATTATCCACAGTCAACTAACTTGTATTCATTATAAACTACCTAGTGTGAACAGACATTTTCATAAGAATATTTTTAATATTCTGTGTCATCTATGAATTAAATTCTAAATTTTGCAAATTCTGTGTTGCTAGTTACTTGAACTATAACCACTTTTACTAGTCATTTACTTGCTAATCACCCTACTTTTGTCTCTATTAAAAATTACATGGGGGCATTGTCCATCGCAGTTTATGTAGTCATGTTAGGAAAGAAGGAAAAAAAGATTTCTGGCACTCTATCAGGCGATCTTCTCATACCTGCTAATTCAGATCTTCCTCTCCCTCTCCGGTTAGTTAATTGACAGTCGGGTTAGTTAGTTAACAGGCTGCTTATGGCGTGGTTTTCCGGACGTAGGGGCTATCTGTGCAGGGATCGGCCATCCATTATTGGAGCAATAGGCCACCGAAGGGTAATGAGGTTGTCAGCAGACTGTCCTCCCATATCGCAGGTAGCTCGGGGAAGTAGCAAACGACCTGATAAGACTTGTAAACCCGCGGTCACCGAGGACTGTGATGGATCGCTGTTATCTACGTGCAGCCATCTGGTCCGGTGTTCCATCTCGCAAGTTTGTGCAAGGACACTGCGCGTTGAAGGGAGGAGTTTTACGAGTCCGTTTTATGAGCTTTTTTTTTTTACGGCAGTTTGTTTCCATTTGATTAACTTTATTACTTCTGGGGTAACTGTTAATGTAGATGATCATCTTTACGGTCACGTCGAATGTCCTCCTAGGTATAATTTTATTGATCTAAAATACTTCTGTTATTTACCGTATGAGGCGTTTTATACCCAATTAATGGAAGTCTGACTATTTTCACCACTTTAGCACATGTTATCTAATATTAAGGAAATAATTTAATAAGTGAAGAAGTCATGCGAATTCCCCATAGAGTGAGAGGTGGACAGGATTTAAATTTTGAAAATTACCAGACCATCCAATCTACCAAAAATATTTTCGATGAATACTCAAAATGTTTTTTTTTATTCTAAGAAAGTTAGAGTAGCTTGCTACAATTTTCTAGATGAGTTGTGGGAGGCGCAATAAAAGTAAATGCAGTGTTGAAAATTATCCTTTAGAAGAAAAGGATTACGTATTACTTGTATTGATTAAGATACATCAAATGCAAACAGTGAATAGTAATACGTTGTTAAACCAAAACTTGAAGAAGTAATGAAATTTATATAACGTTAGGGAGTTTTGTGTTTGATGAGATACCTGAAAACTGCATTTAAAGAAAAAAGTACATCAACAAATGTTTTGAAGCGTCCAATGGTAATAATAATAATAATATCAATAATATGCATTAAGTATGTACTTTATAAGCTTTGTAATTCCACGTGATGGAAAAATGCGAGAGATGTCCCGTCTCAGAAGGATGGACTAAACGAAGGACGATGGTGTTAACCGCTGGAGGGGCTTTGCAACTGACAGAGACGATTGGCAGAAGAATCGTCTGAGGCAAATGTTCTTCAAAGACCGTAGAACCCATAAATTAATAAATGAATGTGATTACCATTCAATTTTAAATGCAATTGCTAATTGTAATATGATTTCTATGAATTATAATATAATCAAATATGATTCCTAATGGCAGGAAACATCTTGATATATGGTACAATGAGCTGTATTGATTTTGTTAGTTCATCGCCTAATCAAGGAATCATCTTGGACAATATCAACTTAAAAATGTTAAAACTGATGCCTTTAGTGAGCTTTTTAAATCAAAGTATTTTTTTTTTTTTTTTATTTTGTTTGTACCTGTGGAATAATTACAATCAGCAAACGAGCTATGGTATAAACGTACGTGTACTTTGTAATTATTAGTTGGAGAAGTTATCCTTAGAAATGGAGTGAATCTATCCTGAAATCTCATCGATTAGAATTGTATTTTGTTTTCGTTTGTATTTATCTAAGTTACTTTTTTATCGGACTGGAGATGCCGGATCGGGATGGCCCGCAGCTATAGGTGTTAACGTACAATGGTTACAATAGCCGTAGCCCGGTCACAATAAAGACAGCGTACCCTCGGAAGGGTTTCAAGACGGCAGCTGAGCGGGAACACAATGACCCTCGCTGACCCTTGGCCAAGACCGGTTCCTGCCCCGGGTATAACTCTTCCGATTGTCCGATAAAACTTTTTCTGCCTCCGGGGCGTTGGAGCGGGCTATTTTTTCAGCTTGGACCTGTTAATTCTCTTCGAGGCTGTCCATTGTGCGGTCTGCCCGAGAGTCCTTCCTGCCACAACACGAGCGGGGGAGTCCGGCTATGCTAGTGGAAAAAAAAGTTTTTTTCTTCTCCCGATCCGATTTAGATAGGGGATGAGTTTAATAAGCTGTTAAAAGAAATCATAGGCCCTAGGCTGTTGAATGGACCTACAAAAAATGTTATTGTGCCAAGGTAGCTCTCGAAAAGCGATTGTGGGTCAATTAGGCGTGAGGAGATAGCGTGTTCTGGTCCAAATAAACATGGCATAAATTCATAAATATTGTTAGCATAAATGTAAAAAATGTTTTTCCCTCATTTTCAATCCTCGGGATCAATATTTAAAATAAAGTAAAAAATATTTTAAGATCTTTTGTTTCCTGTTCAATAGATGTTGTTTAATTTTACCTAATTACTTATTTGTTACGTCATCTTCTAGATTTTATGATATCTAGGAAAAAAATGTTGGTTATGGCCTTTTTAAGCAATGGTTTAAATGGTATTTAATAATAATACTTTAAACTGAAATGTCTTAATAAATGACTGAATTATAAAAATGGTGGGACAAGGATGACATGATTTTTAAGATTATATTCCATTATATATAATCTTTATACTTTCTTGAGACTGGTTATTATTGTTTAAATAAAATAAATTGTATCCAATTTATAAAAAAAAATATTCGAAAATATTTTTATTCATGGGTCATTTTTTTTCTTTTTTAATCCCTTTCTTTCCTTCTACTTTTCTTCTACCGAGAATTATATTTCCAATATATTTCCAGTCCTGAAAATTTTAACAATTTGACAGTGTGGTGAATATCATCTCTTAAAAGTTTTTATGTATATCATAATCATACATCAGGTATAAAATGAAGTATGTCAATAAAATAGGAATTTAACAAGCGAATCCCGAAAATTCACGACGATGTAAAACAAGTAAATAATAAAAAACAAAAAAATTAATAGAATAAAATGCCTTTAAAAACATGAAATATAATTGTTTAAATAAAATAAATTTTAGTCTCAAAACAATTCATATTTCTTTATATGTTCAACGTTTCGGCCTGTTCGGCCATACTTAAGGACAGCCTTAAGTACAATTTTAGAACCACATAAAGTTATTATGTATAATTGATAAAATAGGGTAATAGTGGACTGAAATTAATGATCTGGGCAGAATATCCTGCATAAAGATTTTAAAAATTGATGTGGTTTTAAAATTGTATTAAGATTATCCTTGAGGATGACCGAATTGGCCGGAACGTCTGACTTATAAAGAAATATAAATTGTCTCGACTTAAAATTGGATAAAATTAATTTTATTTAAGCAATTATATTCCATATTTTAAGAGGCATTTTATATCATTATTTTTTTATTATTATTGAGTTGTTTTAAACCATCCTGAAGTTTCAGGATTCATTTGTTCAAATCTATTTTATTGACATACTTTATTTTATAGTTGACATATGATTAGGATGTACATCGAAACATTTATGAGATTATCATATTTACCACACATTCAAATTATTAATATTTTCAAAACTGGGAGTATGTTCAAAAACATTTAAAATAGAATGCTGGGTGGAAATCCAGGAAAAAATATTCTCCTCGTGTTTTAATCATTGGGAAAGATGCAACATTAATACTTCCTGAATTCGTCCTTATTAAGGGCAAAATTCTACAAAAATTTTCTGACTCATATTCCCTTGCATGGGTGATGCGAAATAAGACTTATAATAACACTTCCTTTTTGCAATAATGGTAATGAAAGCAATTCTTAAAAAAGTAAGTGAATTTTGAAACTCCATTTTATTAACATGCATTGTATTTAAAAAAAATTAAATAGGGAGCCTTAAATCATTCAAAAACGTTTTAATTAATTACAGACAGAAACGGAAAACAAAAATTCATAAAAAAAACCCACACATCTGTCTCAGCAAGAAAATGTATCAACGTTGATACAGAAAAAATATGAATTATTTTCGTTATGAAACTTGAAATTTAACACATAATCTGCGTTGTGTGTCCGTTAGAAATGAAATTAATTTTCTTCTAAAGCTATTTCCCAATAACACGATTCAAAAGTTAACTATAATATTTTGGACTGGTGATACTTCAAACATTTAGTTAGTAACTATTGTTTGAGAGTTTTGGGTGAAATATTCCACATTTTACCTGACAATAATTTCAGTACTTTCTAAAGTTGTTTTTTTATAATTGAAATTAGTTAATTTATTGTTTTATGCAGATTTATTATATGTGATATAATTATCAACATTATATATATATATAATTTTTTTTTATTATTATTTCAGGGGTATATCGAGTAAAGAATTATTCGTTTGATTTTGATCAAGGTTTTAATTTAAAAAGCTCTGTGATATGCCGAATAGCCCGTTACAGACATGTTATTCCATCAGCCCGATACAGATATCCATATTTCCCTTACATATTTAAAATTAAAACATAAAAGAAAATAAACGAAATCACTGGGGGGGTAAAAAGCAAACAAAAAAGGGATTCCCTTCGGAAATTGAAAACTGTAAAAATACATCCAATCTATGAGATTAAATTTAAATGTTTTATTGGATTAAAAACGATTCTGTTCCTCTGGTCGGGAATACTTTTATTCCCTATTGGTATATAAAACACGGTCCCTCTGTATTACGTAAAAACTCCTTTTTCATATCCAATATTTTATTTTATTTTTTGTATTCGTTCTTTTTGCTCTGTTTTTCAAAGCGCGGCAAAACGTGGAGCCGATGGGGGGTGGGATGAAAAATTAATTTGTTCCAACCTTTTAATTTAATTGCTTATATACAGTTCCATACTTTTTTGTCCCAGTATCTCTCCAACTAGCATATGTGAATTTTTAGAAAATATTTTTTGATCCGGCTTCATGATAATGAACTCTAATAATTAACTCCACAAATTGAAAAAATGTAATACATTTAAAAATGTATACTTCTTGTGTAAAGGTTTATTAAATTAAATTTTAGAAAATCTATGATTTTTAATTTAAACATAAGTGAGTAGAAAATGTAATGCCTATAGCTATAAAAATATCTCTCTTTTTTTTTTGTAATCAATTGTATCAAATTTAATTTATCTTATTATTTCTTCGTGTATTATATATATATTTATGTGCATATAGTATCAAGAAATCCAATCGAAGAATTAATCAAAAGAAGACAAGTTTAACAAATTATATATATCTGGTTTTTTTTGTTTAATTCTGTACTGTATTTTAGGATTTTTTTTTATCAGGGGTAACTCAGAAAAAAAAAATTAATACATAGACACCTCCTTCAAGTGAAACTTTTCTTCCATATTTAGGAATCGAGCATATTTCAAGAACTTTGTAAAAAATGTAAAATATTTATCTTACCTTTTCTGTATTTTATTTGCTTATATTCAGCATGTGGTATACATAAGTGTTATGAACTATAAAAACTGTAATATATATTACAAGATTACTTATAATTACAAAAAACTTTAGATCAGGAGTTTGACTCTGATTCCTAGTACGCGGCTAATTTTACAAAGACACTCTTATTTTGTAATAAACTAAGGCTTAGCTACAGTTACTACTATTATTATGATATTAATACTAAAAATAATAATAATAAAATATATACTAATAAGAATGTTGTAAATAAAACGCTATTTAAACTAAAAGTGGACATGTTTATTTGTTTTGGTTTGAGTTGATGCCATGGTCTAAATAGATTTACATATTTCATTATATTATTGATTGCCACTTATTTTTATGTTAACAATTTATTTTATTTATTAATAAGATTTTTAAAATATTTTATGGTGATTGGGACAACTGTGAAATTAATGGTCTAAAATAAAATAGTCCTGAAGATGCCATTTTAGTTGTCTATATTTTAATATAATATGTAATTAAACAACTTAAAGCTGTTAATTGGAATCATCACATACTCTGCTAATTACAATACAATTCATAAATTGTTAATTTTATTTAGAATTTAGGGATACTTTTTTTAAAGAAATAAGTATGTATATATACATATTTTTTTTGTAAGGTAAATATGTTCGTGCCTAATATATTGACAATCAAAAAAGTACTTTCCTCAAAAAAATGTTATTATTTTTGATTTTGCTGTCGATAGATTCATAGCGGTCTAAAAAAAAATGTATTAAAGTAGTACTTGGCAAATTCATTTTTTAAAAAATTTATTTACATTTTTCATTTTATATTATTATTATTTTTTTGTTTGCCCTCATCACAATGAATGTTAACTATTGTTATACAATGCCGTGAATTGTTAGACCCAAAAGCTCCTCTTTTCTATTATGATAATTCAACCCGTGCTAGGGTTGTTTCATCCAGGTGTTCGGTACTGCAACTCCCCTCTAAAATTGTAACTGCCCAATTCTGAACTTCCATGTACAATTAGATATTCTGTACAATATTATTTGATTTTTTATGTATTATAATATATAAATATTTCTTAAATTTTGGAGTAAATTTGGGAATAGGAATTTTTTTTTTTTAAGATTTCTCCCAAAATTCCAGAATTTACCTATCAGAACCATTAAGTAGCTCAACTAATACAATATGAAATTTCTCAATATAAAAGAAAACTATAATTTCTGATTAAATTAGTTCGTTATAATCACCTTATTTAAGAAATAAATAAAATAAAATGGTAACAAATATTTAAGATTATTTTTCTCATTTATTCTATATTTAATTTTATTTTTTCGTACTGGATTAAATATATAAATACGTTATAATGATTTTTTAATTAATTAATTTTGAACAAAACCCGCAACTAAAAATCGCATTGCATGAAATGATTATAATTAAAGAAATTCCTAATGAATAATCTTATGTTTGATTCCTTAGATATTAAAAAAAAATCACTATCTAGTTTACCTATCTACCATGATATAAACAAGTTGATATTAAAATAGTGTAATAAAAAAACAAATGAACATTACTTTAAACTTGCTAAGTATTAATATAATATTTCTAATAATATTTGTGACCAGTGTGACCGCTAAAGACTTTAAAATAATTGCAACCTTACAATCAAGTTCTAAATGTAAAGCTGTTGACTACTATCTAATTATTTACTAAAATATAAATATCAAGTTAACATAGAAAATAATTAGTTAGCTCTTTTTCAAAGTACACTTTTAATTTTTTTAGACGGTTAAATAACATTTAGTTTTGTCGGTATTTAAAAAAAAAAATTTAGAAGTGAAATACTTTAAGGATTTTAGATCAAATTAAATTAGCATTTCAAAGCTACCTAAGTTTCGACTTGGTTGGTGGTGGTTTTTTATTTTAAGGATCTTACAGATATTTAAGAATCTAAAATTTTATTATTTACCTATTGTTATAATATGTTGAATTATTTTTAATTAGAGTTAATTAGGGATTTAGTGCATAAAAAAGGGAAGTAAACTGTTACAACCGAAAAAAGGAAAATGATATAATTCAACAATCATTAATAATAATAAAAAAAAACTCAAAATATTCCTAACAAATCATTCCAAATTTCCTTATTAAAATATTCGAAATAATAATATAAACTCTTTTTGCAGCACAAGCTGAAGTAAGAGAAGACAAAATTACATTAATTAATTACTTGTGGGAAACAGTGTTTAACCAGTAATTAAATGAGTTATTAATTCTTCTTCCTCTAGAAAATTAAGTCCTTCTGAATTAGGACCATCTTTACCCTGATCCATATCTGTTATGACTGACATAACATTTTACTGCTTAGAATATTTTTTTTATAAGTATTTGTATTTATAAATTATATAATATAGATTAAACAAAATAATGATTTTAACAGCTATCGTGTTTATTTTTATTGATGACCCAAAGATTTCTAGAAAATAAATTCTCTTATATCCAGGATCCTCACATTGGCCCATAGAGGAGTATCTTGAAGTAGAACGAAATTGAAATAATTTAACTAGATCAAACATTAACTTCTTTACAAATTGTTTTCGGGCAGTTAAAATTGAATCTTGTCGTAAAATATTTTATATCTAGCCATTATGAGTTCTTAAACAGTGGGTGGTTGAAAAGGGGCGTGTAGATTATAATTTAAGATATATGTTTATTATATCTATATATTAGGTGTGTCTTGACTGAATGGATTTTCTCAAGTTTGAGTAAAAGTTGTGTCACAGCCATAGTTTCAAATTTGACCGTCTTTGGAGTACAGGTTATTTATTAATTGCATTTTTTAAACCCGACATTTCTTGCTAATTTGTTAATTATTGAATTTCTCAAAAGGGAATTAGAAAAAATACTCGTGACAATGGCCAGTAGCAAGAGGACCAAATAAAATTTAAGAACAGGTAGTACCTGTTAGCCAAGTTCATTAATACAATGAAACCCTCTTCATCAAAGGAAAACAATAGGCGATGTGTGTGGGACTTGTCCTGGCTGTTTGTATTTTTTTTTGTTTTTCCTCCCTGACCCTCCCCATTGTTCATCTCTACCTGTTTATACCCTCCTCTCGAGCGGCTAATGACTGCCGCTAATTATACAGTCTCTTGTCAAGTGCCGATCCAAAAACATATCTTGGGCATATATGTGTATACACTTTTCCATATACCCTTATGTAAACAGGCATATTAAGTAGTGATATCTTGAAACTTTTTATAGACTAACATTTTGATTAAAAATATATATACTGCTCTATCAGATTATATGCAAATTGTTTAACTACTAATTTTAAACCGTGAATGGAAGTCCCTTAAATAAACAGAATTAATTACCTTAGCAAAGCTGAGATTTGATTTTCCTTATTCAATAAAGATAAAACGGACAAATAAACAAAAAATAAAAAAAGTGAAGTAGATAACCCTATCTTTAAACTTGATTCTATTTCAAAATTTGTAAACTCTATTTAAAACCATTTTGAAAACATATCCAAAGAATAACAAATAGATCAGTGATTTAGAAATTTCTTAAAAATATTGTGATAATTCGACTTTAATTATCAAATAAAAATAAATATTAAATTAATTGTACAAACGTCCGATTGCAAATTATAAGTATGAATATTTTTTATAGGAGTGTTTATAACTTTCTACCGTAGTTTCAGAATTCCACTGGTATATGGGTAAGTTATATCAATGACACACTTCACAGTGGTGCAAAGTACATTTCCACTAACTTTACAAGTAATACAATTAGAGGTTATCCCCTTTAAGATAATTAAAGCTTTTCAATTATTTTTTTCTAAAAGAGAGACACTTTAATGGTATCAACATCATCAAAAATGTAAAATGGCCTAGTTCTGTTTCTCTACCTCTCATATAATTTATCATTTTTTAGTTTAAACTCTGTCACCTTCTTAGTTCAAAAGAAATACTTAATACTTATATCAGAGAAAAAAAAATGAGGAGTTTCTAAAGACATTTCGTCTCAACTATCGTAAGATATGTGTACAATTTTGTCTTGATTTACATTATATACGTATATAATTTTGTCTTGAACGATCTCACCATTTGGCACATTCTCACTAAATTTATTGCTCACCGGTTATTTTCAGATTTACAGATGTTTAAAGAAGATCCCGCAACAACAGCAAAAGTTTGAAAAGTTTTTCATTTTTTGATTATATATATTTTGAATGTGATTCTAGTGGATGAATAATTTAATATTGTAATTTACTAACTTTGTCAATTCGTAAATTCAGTGTGAATGACCCTAGTGGTCAAAACTCTTAAAATAAAATAAATTTTATTTGAGCTTAGGGATTTCTTTAATATATGTCTGGTATAAAACGTTAATTTTTATTTTCTAAATTTTGTAATACAACTTTTTTCGGACAAGGTATCAGAGCTTAAGCAACCTTTTCATCGGATATCAAATTGTGTATGTACATGTAATGAATATGGCATAAAATATGGGATTTTTGAACCACATTTATTAAAATAAAAAAAATATTTATCTAGTATTATTCCTGTATTAACAGATAATCATTGTATATATGTATATATGTATCTACTATATTAAGTAGATAACAAAAGAAAATAGGCCTCATATAGAATTTAGGGCTTACAAACGGGGAAGGTTAAAGAGAGGTGTCCCCGGCATTGCGATACGAAGGCCCAAACATCGCTCGGAACTAATTGATTTCCCGTCACTCGGGCCGGTGGGAAATTTGTCACGATTAGCCCTGATGTTGGCAGCATTGTAGCCGCGGATGAAAACATAACCATCACCCTGTGTGGGAATATGACCACCTCACCTCAACTTCGTAATCATACAACGGGTGGATTTATTATTTTTAAAAAAAAAACGGAATTATAGTTTTCAAAAATATT
>NW_027116286.1:116202-149180 GCF_000696795.3 Halyomorpha halys
TATAAATTACATTTTACTTTAATATAATATATTATTTATTGCAAAAGCTTAATCGGAAATACCTTTCTTACAAACATAAAGAACATAAATTATTATGTTCAATAAAGCTTTCATATTACTTCTAAACATAAATGAAGATTTCTAAAATATATGTTCTAAACTCTATGAACTAGTAGTAGAAATTAGAATAATTAACTAACGGTATAATAAATTGTTATCTCAGTTGCTTAAACATTAATTGTAAAATTTCAATATATAATATGAAGGTGGTTTATATTTAATGTAATCAGAATACTTATCTGCCTCTCAAAATAAAGCACTAATCACAGAATAAGTTGTTGAAATAAAAAATATAAATTACTATAAATATGATATTAAAATTTGGTTTAAAACGAGGTTGAGTCTTGATTAGGTATTATGGATGTTTTAAAATAATGATGTAAAGTATTGACTACAATACAATACAATATTAAAAAAAAAAAAAAAGGCGATGTTGAGCAAAATCTTAGATTTCTTAACAATTTTGACTAGATTTTCTCATCCTTTTCCTCAATATTTTCTGAAAATTTATAAGAATTTTTTAGAATAATAATCTATTTACTTTATATACTTTATTTAGTTTTGCCAAATTTTATGTAGTTTGAAGTATAAATATTTTTGATGAGGAGGGATGAAATCCTGCCACCCCTCTCCTTTGATGACGTCCCTCTTGATATGTTTGTTTTATTTTATTTAATTTTGTTTTGTTTTTTACAAAAAATAATTCATTATTAGTTGGCTTAGATCAGATTTATTAAATTTATTATAATGTACAGTTGTAAATAGCAATAAATAAATATTTAAAAAAAAAAATTATTAGTTGGTGAAAGGTTACCTATTCATGCATATAATTATTGATGACCGCTAGTGGAGAAGTAGACTCGATGAATTTTATTGATCTTCGATTAATTAAGCGGAAGACAATAATTATCCGGACGAAAGGACACGGCTCAGATCGACAAACTGATAACAGCGCCCGAACCGAAGCTCCCACAGCCCTAAGGCACTCTCACGACCTTCCGAGACTACAATACAACTATAAATAATAATAATAATTACTAATAATACTTATAAATAATTACTATAAACATGACTAAGTTAGTAGAGACTTAGACTTACTCACAGGTAGAGGTGCCGTAGAGTACTGACCAGCCGGCTGTGGAAGGGGGAAGGTGCCCGGCGATAAAAATGTAGAAGCTGTTCTTTGTCAAGCAGGTTTGGTGGGGGCTTACCCCAACCTAGTTACCTACTGTGAGGGTCATTCCAGCTCTGGACAATTCCAGCCCTCAATGAGGATATCCAGTGGATTCCATTCCGTTGTTATCTTATTAATGTGAACAGTATCAAGCAATCACTGTTACTAACAGAATCATTGTAAATAATTTAGTAATATGTAACGACCTAATATTTTAAATAAGTTCCAAATACTGTTATTGTATGAAAACAACTTGTCAATCTGTTTTTTACCTTCTACCAGAAACTTTCTTATATGCTTATATAGAATAAACCCCTGATTTTTGTAGTAACCAATCTATTCTAACCAGAGTGGAAGAACCGAGTTTTCATTCTGGGACCACCACGAAATAAATGTCATCGGGAATCGAACCGGAACCCTTGAAGATATGCGGTTATTAGGGTGACATCTCAGCTACAGTAACCTTGTTTTTCGTGGCAATTGGCGAAAGTCGCTGGACACCCATAATATTTTTCATAAGACAAACACTGCGTACCGAATGAGATTATTTCCTCTTGTACAATGCCATGAAAAAACATTACGCAGTTTTTATTAAGTTTTTGATCGAGTAGTTGAGAATATCCAAACAGAAGTCTCAACGTTCTGAAGCACTTTGTTTATAAATTATTTTTGAGCAATCAAATAAAAATTTTTTTTGAAAACTTTAAGCATTTACAATGTTACTAGTAATGGATATAACTGCAGATTGCTAATACTATTAACTGAGAATAAATATAAAAATAAATAGAAAATAATTTTTATTATTAATATTATTATAAAAGTCTTCATCTCAGATGTTTATTAATTTTTTGTTTTGTTTCGTTTATCGTTTCAGCTTATTTATTTTTATTTAAAAACTACTTTTTTTTTTGTCTTAAGTAATATGGAACCCATCAAGGACACAAATCCACAAAACTTGGATAATTTTACTTTAGTACATTTAACAGGTTAGTGAAAATACTAATAATACCTTTAACATGCAGTATAAACAAACGGCTGAAAATATATTGAATTCTAGATTAATTATTTTATGTATTCTTGTTTGAGAGTGGTTTAGTTTATTCTTAATTTAAAACAAAATTGATCCTTTTTTTCTCTCAACTTTATTCTTTACAACTTTTCCAACGTTTCGACCCTCAGGCCATTCTCAAGGATACCTTCATATTGATGTCATTTCCTTTTTCAAATCTTAAAAATTCAGGCTAATTGCCTTTGTCCCATATAACCTTATCTAAATAATTTTTTCCTAGATTTAAATCTTTTATAAAACAGCTGCATTTTTAAAATTTGAAACGTGAAAATGGGTCGAAACGTTGGAAAAGTTGTAAAGAATAAAGTTGAGAGAAAAAAAGGATCAGATTTGTTTTAAATTAAGAATATATTGAATTCTTTAGCCATAACTTATAAATGAGGCGAGTGATTTGATTGGATAAACACAAGTTTGAATAAGTTCACTAACCAATAAAACAAGCATTATTTAAATTTATTTTTAGACTAACATTTCTTACAGATAAATTTATATTAATATGAATAATCAAGGTAGTGTTATTTGCTTCCAAATAGATATTACTACTGATTCTATTTTTGTTTCTAACAACAGTAAAATTATAGGCTCCTATGCTGGACATGTAAACCAGATGAAAAACACAAATCATATTTGGAAAAAAAAACCTTAAGAGCTGGACGAATTATCAACAAACAACTTTTTTTTCTTCTAATTGTCTTATAAATAGGAATAAATCATTTTTCTACTATCATCAGTAGCAGTAAAAAAAATAAAATAAATAAATAAAATGTATTTAGCATTTTATAACGATGTTGGTCTAATATTGACGAAGATCCTCTTTCTTGAGACTCAATTTCGCCTAAAAAGGTCTATGAGATTGCATTCATTTCTTGAATGTTTCCAACTAGTTGTACTAAGCTACAATTTTTATCCTAAACAAAAACCCTCTCTGTTCCAACCCGTACCATCATAATCTATATATACTTCATTGCAAGATTATGTGAGGTTCAATAATAAATAGTTGATTTCAACCATTTGGTCTTTCACCAAAATTCTTATTCTAGCAAGTTTAGATTCTTTTTCAGTATTTTTTTCCTGAATCTCTTGTTAATGAGAAATCCTGTACACCGTAGCCTTTCTAATTTTGACTTGTTAGAGTTAAAAAGTTCCCATTTTTAGAAATCGGTTTTTCTTTTCGTATTTACACCTAGAACATATTATAGGGGTTATTTCCCCTACTGAGGTGACTCATTATTCCAATTTAAATTATGCTTCAAAAGTTATTTAATATGAGTCAAATCATTTATTTTCCCTCCTATTTATTGATACTTACAACTGTATTAAAATTATATACAAAAAGTAAATTTAATGTTAGTTATACAATTGCATATACAGACATCAGGAGAATGTGCCCATAGATAGAACTCCAATTACATTTATAGATGAGAAGATTTCAAGGCCATCTTATTTTCGGACGCCTAGGAGGGTTATCTGGAAATGAAGGAGAAGCCAGACTAGAAACCAGTGGATTTGGGTAGTTAGGAAGTTAATCATGGAAGGATTGGTATCTGGTTCTGGCCAAATTGGCAACCTATGGAACATTGACGTCCTGATAGATGAATTGATTTGTTACAATGTAAGGAGCATTAATCTTACGAAGAATTTCGGATTGTAAGGATTGAATATGAGAGGAATTCGATGGGTTAGTGGAGCCCTAAACCCCAACTCCTGAAACTAACTTAAAATAAACATTAAAAAATGAAGAGGAGGAAGTCTTCTTTCCGAAGGCAGTCTACATCAAAATTCTGATCCTCCGTTTATTGTTTAGTCACTTTTATCTCTTTGCTCTCTGGATCAAGTTCCTTCATGCTAGAATATGGCTAAAGGATGAAGATCTTTGCTTCTAAGTTCTTCAAATATAAAAAAATAGATTAATGGAATACGTCTTGCAACTCAGTAAGTTGAACTGATTATAGATTTGAATACAGTCTATGACTTCCTGCCCCATAGTATCCTATAATAGTACCCCACTTCGTCCAGTCGAACAGATCCATTACCTGTACTAGATTTGGACAAATGACTAATCCTGATACAATACTGAAAAGACAGGAAACTGCTCATTGATTCCGACTATCACAACACTTAGCAGACAAACAAAAGAACTAACAACAAAAAACTAATTTATATTACTATAATATGGCCTTACGGAGATGTGATTTGGAGCTCCACTAACCTGTCGTATTCCTCTCATATCCTTACAATCCGAAATCCTTCGTAAGATCCTTAATTCTCCTTACTTTGTCACAAATCAAATCTTCTATCAGGACCTTAATATTCCAAATGTTGCCGGTACAGCCAGAACCAGATACCTGGTTCAATGATAAATTATCCAAATCCACTTGTTTCTACCCTGGCTCCTTCATTTCCAGATAACCCTCCTAGGCGTCCGAAAATAAGATGGCCTTGAAATCTTCTCATCTATAAATGTAATTGGAGTTCTATCTATGGGCACATTCTCCTGATGTCTGTATATGCAATTGCATAACCTACATTAAATTTACTTTTTATATATAATTTTAATACAGTTGTAAAGTCCATAAATATGAGGGAAAATAAATTATTTGACTCATATCAGATAACTTTCGAAAACATTATTTAAATTGGAATAGTGAATCACCTCAGTAGGGGAAATAACCCCTATACTATGTTCTAGGTTTAAATAGAACGAGAAGAACCGATATCTAAAAATGGAAACTTTTTAGCTCAAGTCAAAATTAGAAAGGCTAACGGTGTACAGGATAGTACAGGATTACTCATAAATAAGAGATTAAAAAACATTACTGAAAAAGAACCTAAACTTTCAAGAAATAAGAATTTTTGTGAATGACCAAATGTTTGAATTCAACTATTTATTATTGACGTTCACATAACCTTGCAATGAAGTAGATATAGATTATGATGGTACGGGTTGGAACAGAGAGGGTTTCGGTTTGGATAAATTATGTAGCTCAGTACTGAAAAAGTGATTTTTGGTCAGATACAAGAAATGAATGTACTTGTGTCTCATAGGCGCTGAAGGACTTTTTTTAGGCGAATCTGAGTCTCAAAAAAGAGGAACTTGTCATTATTAGGCTCAACATCGTTCTATCGTTCCTAGGAAAATATTTATCTGGTAGTTGGCTTATGCTAAGTAAATTTTATTTTATTTCACTGCGCATGATGATAATAACCGAGTGAAAAAATCTTAAAAATAAGATTCCATTAAGACTCTTTCAAATAGTGTTTTCTGGGAATTTTTACAAAAACTGAGTTTAACCTAATCCGAGAAATGATCTATTACTATTTCAAAGAAAATTAAAAAAAAAAGTTGTATGTTGATAATTCGTCCACCGCTTAAGGTTTTTTTCCCAAATATGATTTGTGTTTTTCATCTGGTTTACATGTCCAGCATAGGAGCCTATAATTTTACTGTTGTTAGAAACAAAAATAGAATCAGTAGTAATATCTATTTGGAAGCAAATAACACAACCTTGATTATTCATATTTCTATAAATTCATCAATAAGAAATGTTAGTCTGAAAATAAATCTTATATACTTGTTTTATTGGTTAGTAAACTTGTTAAATCTTGTCTTTATCCTATTAAATCACTCGCCTCATTTATAAATTATGGCAAAAGAATTCAATACATTTTCAAGGTATTATTGTTAGTTTCACTAACCTACTAAATTTACTAAAGTGTATTCTATTCAATTTTTGTGGATTTGTGACCTGATTGGTTCCATTTTACTTAAGGCAAAAAAAAAAGAAGTACTTTTAAAATAAAAATAAATAAGCAGAAACGATAATCGAAACAAAACAAAAAATTAATAAACATCTGAGATGAAGATTTTTGCAATAATCTACTCCACAAGTTTAACGATTTTAACAAAATAGCATAGCTATTTATCCTATTATCACAGACTATGAAAAAGAAAGAAAGAAATCGTAAATTGCATAAAACAGTATTTAAAGCTCAGTGTTTTTTTAAAACGTGGTTTCGGAACGCGTAGGTCGGTGTGAACGGTCTCATTTGGAATGTCGAGTGGTGATTTCGTTGCCAGTCTTAAAAATTGTGGTTGAAATGTTTGTATTTTTTGAATCTCTGTCTTTATAGCTGGTGTATAAATGGCAGGCTAAGTCCATATGGGTTTCAGTATATAATTGTGTACGTTAGGTTTCTGTCTAAGGAATAATTTAGAACGTTTGTGTTGTATGTTTGGATCTTCATCTGGCCAGGAACTAGCTGCTGAAAGTTGGAGCCGGTGACTGAACGTTTCCCTACGCTGAGTGGGCACTATAGGAAGAAGTAAAAGAAGTGTAGTATGGAATTTAATAGTCTCAATTAGAAATTTAGCGTTTTATCTTGACTTGTGGGCCCCATGTCAACCTCCTATAATAAGTAAGTTCTAAATTAATTTCAGTACTTCTTTGTAGTATAGGATGGTTGTCTATGTAAACTGAAGAGCAGGTTTTGAGTCATAGAGTAATTGACATATTGTAGCTTATGTTTAATCTTTATTTTCCATTGTGTACTCCAGGTCTTTATATTGTCTAGACTATGTTGTAGTGTTAGTGTGGTCTGTAAAGGGTCCGTGTTCCTCGTGATTATAGCAGTATTGTTGGTGTACGTCTCAGTGAATATTAAGCACGTAAGTGGGGCCTGGATAAAACCTTGAGTGATTCCTGCAGATATTGGTTTGATTGATGAATTAGCTGAGCTGAAAATATGTTGTATTAATTTATTCTTTAAGAAAAATTTGTTCTGGGACATAATTTCTTTTATATTTAATTTAGATATCGGTTTTTGGTAAGTTAAAAACGTTTTGATCTAGAAGTGATTTTATGAAAACAGTTTAAATTCAAAATTTCTTTTTTCAGAGCTTGATTCCAATGCATGTGATCTAGCGACGGTTTCACATTAACAGCAATTCTTGGTAGTCTCCATGACAGAGCTTCAATTTACTCCATTTCTACTCCGATTTCATATCAAGGGATCTGCATTGCTAATATCTGCTTCGACCATCTATTCCTAACTCCTACTTTGGTCGAGGTGCCCCGTTTCAATAAATAAGCACCATCTGATTGGTGGTGAGCACGGATCGCCATGTTATCTTCAGTTATCAAATGCCATAAATACCGACACTATGTTATGAATCTAATGCCTTGCTCACCGGTTAGGAACAGATTGCTAGAATAGTTAACGATTATGAGGTCGTGTATATCTCTGTAATAGTGATGAAGAAAATTAACAGGAAATTCTAGTTATTTCAGTTAGGTTTCACTTTATTTAGTGGAATAAATACTTAGCTCCTAGATTATAAATCTCCCAAGTATATAACCGTTCATTGCTGTCATCAAGATCCACAAAAATTTAATATTATGTTTTCTTATTCTTAATTTATACATGTTATTACATCCCTCCTACCTCTTAGCAGTTCCAAATTATGAAGTCTTAATCTCTGTCAAAGCATCCGGTGTAATCCAGTAAAATATACTTTTTGTTTTTTAAAAAACAAACCATAAGTGGTGTCACCAAACAAAAATTTTTTTTTTAATATTATTAACAATATAATGAAAGCCTTTAAAACACTTTTTGTTTTAGCTCACTTTTTCGTATTAAATATTTCATAAGTAAATTGATTACGGAATCTAAAACCTATTTGATATAATTCCAACTGTTTTCCGTGTCCAGGAGACCGAAATCATATCATACTTTTTTTTTTATTTTTTATTTAAAGCTAATGGAGTTCCATCAGTGGGTAGATTCTGCACATGTTTGTATCATGTCACTATGTCACCTACAGCAAATTTACTTCTTGTATATATGTGTATACAGTTGTAAATAACAATAAATAAATTATTAAAAAAAAAAATAACACATACATGGATATCATCTGTTTGCTGACAGCTTATAAATTAAAAAAAAAATAAAACCAAATATAATTATAGTTATTAATATTATTTACTTATATAAGTTTATATCTACTTCTTTAATTTTGTTTTTATACATACATATTTAATTACTCACATATAGGTTTTTCTTTATATTTTTAAAATTACTTTATTTTTCAATTATTTTAAATTTTGTACATGTATTTATTTATTTACTTCAATTTTAAATAATTTCCTATTTTGCGCAAGTATTTATTTAGTTGTTTTTAATGTTATTTTATTTTCTTTTTTTATTCTTAATGCAACATTACGGTTTTTCCGTAATATTAATATAATAATAATGTATATTATTACACTGTGCTTCAATACTACTAATGTAACTCCTATTTTGTTTGTTATCTTATTTTGCTTCTGTTTTTTTTTTTGTTTTGTTTTTTTCTGTAATTGGATTTAATCATTATGGTTTTTATCTGGTTTTTGTTCTTAGCTCTGATGACAACCTCCATTGGCCATTACTAGTCAAGCGGTGAGAGAGTTACTCTGGGGATCTCAAAGACCCCTGTTCTATCCCTCACACGTGGAGGCTAGAGTGGGCTCAGGGATCCTCAGGTCGATAGTATAAGTATTGTTTATTAGAGTGTAAATGTGACTAGTGATTAGTTATTTTTATTATTATTTTCCCATGTACATAATTTGATCATGTTCACTTTCTTTATGCTTCTGTTTATATATATTTAAAGAGATTTTATTCATTTTAATGTACGTTTTCATTTATTTTTATTTTTTAAATTTTAGTATGAATGTGATCAGTTATCACTATTACCTATTGCCCAACAGCATTGTAGCAGATTGTAATATCTATCAATAAATAAAATACTATTCCAAGAACATTCTTCACTTGTAAAAAAAAGTTGGAACTAATAAATAAGTTTTTACTTCTTTTCTTCACTTACCGTACCCCAACCATCTTCTCCTTGTATGTAATCCACGGTAAACTATCAACTCATTATTAAGAATTTTATTTATATGAATATATATTTATAAATAATTTTAAGAAGATCAACCACTGTCTGAAATTTCCTCTTGCACTTTACGTTTTTAACACCTAAGAAAAAATTTGATTCCCTGTCAGTTGGTCTGCCTATAATTATAAACTTTGTTTTATTTTATTTTGTTCACTCTCCATCTGTCCATTTCTGTTTATGGGTGCCAGTGAGGGAGGGGGGTGGGTAGGGAGATTGCCCCTAAAGCTTTTCCTTCAGATTTGGCCTAAAGCTACAGGAAAGTTTAGGATGAGTGTATCAATTTTAAGATTCTTGTATTATTCTTCTGCTCGCGCATTCGTAAATGTATTTTCTTTGGTAAGCTTATATTTAAAAAACGGTTCGTTGTTCTGAATTGAAAATTTTAGAATAAAGGTAATTGTACAGATATTTCGATAAATTTATTTGGCAGACATTTTTTAATTAGTTAGTATTTGTTGAACTGATAATGTCTCTCCCCCCTTCTTCTGCCTCTTCTGATTTTTAATAATTATTTTGAAGATATGCATTTAAATTACTAGATTGAGTTGAATTTCGATCGAAAGTTATATACCTTAATTCATAATGAATGCTCAGTGTAAAGCACCAGTGAAGTGCCCCATGCATATGCCAATTTCTCAAAATATATATAAAAAAAAATGTATATTGTAATAGTAAATATGCAGTGCATTCCAAAATTTATTTTGTTCTGTTTTTTCTTACATTTTCAACCGCTCTAACTATAATTGTAGCAATATTTTTATATATTTTTTTAGCTGGACAAAAATTTCGTGGACTATTTTTAGCCCAACAAGGATGGCGTGAAATGTTTATTGCCCAAAAAGAGTGCCGTGTCAAAAAAGTTTGGAAACCGTTGGTGTAAAGTTCTGAAAATCAATTTTATTTTGATAACTATTAATTTTATTATTTTTTAAAAATGTATATTTTACCAATTTACTAGCCTAGTTGATATGGAATTTGAATATTTTTTTAATCCTTAGTATTCTTTTTTTTTTTAAATATTATATAGTTTGCTTGTGGTAAGATTTTGACTTTGATCAGGTATTGTCATATAAACAGTTCAGTTTAGTTCATTCCGCTCGCTGGTAAAATGTAATGTTGCTTGTACTATCTATAAAGAATGTTTCTTTTTAAGTTTAACATAATTTATAAAACAATTCCGTAACGACCACACAAAGTTTTTCTAGTCCAGGTACAGCACTTCCTTCCGAAAAGCAATTCATTCCCCTATTAATTAATGTCCGTTGGTTTTTCTTATCCGAAAAAAAAGAAGGCCTCCCTTAAACAGACATTTCTTATGCAAGACACCTACCGAAGGCGTTAATAATAAGAGTACACACGGCTTGTTGAACCCGTTTTTTCTCGCCGGCGAACGGAACAGGCAGCAAACCGCAATTGGGAATAGGGAGATAAGAAAGAAGGATGGGGTGTTAAAAGAAGCGTGATGGATTTTCCACGGTTTGCTGAGAGGCCCAGCTGTGTGTATCCCTTTTTTAACTTGAGGCTTCCGCGCTAGTGGAACTCTTCCCCTCCTCTGGCCTGTGAAGTCTCAGTTCTTCCCGTCTCGAGGAGAGGAGAATCCTTTGAGAGATTTTCACCAACCGCCTTCCGCTCGAAAAAATAGTGGCTTTCTCTTTTGGCTGTTGTCGTCGTCAGCAAAGGGATAAACATCTCTTTTAAGGGCTCAGTCGGGTGTCACCCCCCCTCTCTCTTATACTTCTAAGGGAGGAAAGGTGTTCCTGATTCAAGGAGCTAAAAAAAGGACCCCAAAGGTTGCGAAATAATGGGGTCCTAATAGACTGCTCGTCCTTGTCAGTTTTTTCCCCATTTTTTTTTATATATAAAACATTCCCTAATGCTTCTTTAGTGTGTATTTAAAAAGCGCCTATATTTCAAAACTATTTGACGTACAAATGTATATTAGCATTAAAATTAAAGCTACGAGTTTATGACGTATATCTTCGTAGAAATAGTAGTTTTCATAATGTTCGACAAAATGTTCATTTCTAGTTATTGTCATGAGAAAAGGTTGCCATCACATCCCAGGAATATACTCCTCTTAAATATATAATTTCTGTTTTGTATGACATATCGTTTCACAGTTAGTATTATATTATATACACTATATAAATGTATTATATTAGGTTACTAGCAGAACCGGCAATATTTGATTTAGGGTCGTATATAGATTAATTGAATACAATTGAAAGTTTGATATAAATTAATATATTTATCCATTTACACATTAGATTAGTGATTTCATTAATTGCATATTATATCTGTATATTATAGTTTATAGCGTTAAATAACATTATATTATAAGAATAAAGAAATAACACCAACACGACTCGACCTATCTACAGGAAACTTGGAAGTAGTTTAGGGCTCTATAATCTGCATCAAAGAGCACAAAACGGATCTAATTAAATAAATTTGAACCGGAGATATAAAATAATACGTTTAAGAGTTTTCTTAATTTGAAACCAATATAGTTCATATAACGGCCTTAAATCTAAATGGTTGTAATTTGGAGCTGTAATATTTTTTACGAGTGAACAAAAAGATTAGAAAAAACTTTTTTCGTCTTTTTTAACTTTAGGCCCAAAATTTTCGCCTGACAGTATCTTATATTATATTGAAAAACAAAAAGAATGGAAATAGCTTCAACAAGACTTAACCACCCTTCATGCAGCTTGGCAGTGGCCAAAAAAACAAACAAAAGTAAACGTTGACAAAAAAAAATTGTTGGCCTACACTAATAAAATCCTCATTATCTTTTTTAAATTTTACGTGAATAAAAAATCATTTAATAGAATTTCTTATCCTTCAGAAGGAGGCAAATCGATTGGTATATATAATAACCATGATGAAAATATAAACTTTCCGAGTTATGCGCCAAAAATACATAAGTTTGTAATTAACTTTTTTTTTTTATTGAAAAATCCGAATAGCCTATAACCTTTCTGGGAAAATCCTGAATATTCAGCAAAACCCTCGTCATAGTCATATATACGGTATAGCAATGCATAAAATATGAGCAAAGATCATTAGAATTGATTTTAAAATATTAGACAGACCTTAATACTTTATCTATATATTTATATATATTTAATTAAATACTCTGTGTTCACCCTAATCCTTAAGGGTCATTCATTTGTTGTGGTTTAATGGTGTAAACTTCTCTGATCATCAAAACCATTTATTTCTCCTTTATTTTATTATTATTTTTTGTTTATTTATTTTATTATGGTTTTTTTTTAAAGGTATTTTTTATGTATCTCTTTCCCCCCTTTTTTGTTACCCCCTAACTGGCTATTTCTTACATAAGGGTTGTCCTACAGGTTACCAATTCTTACCAGACTTGGAAAGTCACATTTTCATTTTGTGGGATCACCGCCAAATAAAAGTAAAGCTGCCCAACATGGAAATCGACCCGAGGAAACCAATTTCTCACAACGTTGTTTATTTTTTTTTAAACAAGGTTAATTATATATTTATGAATTTATTAAACATTTACATTATTTTCTGAGTTTAACAGTTCTGATATTGCTGATTAGCTGTGTTAATGATTCTGACAATTTTTGGTGTGATGGATAATATATTTGGTTTATATTTTAAACCATTGATGTGAGATCTCTGATTTGCATTTGTGTGAACTCACATTTATCAGTCAACAAGATGGTTCGTTCACAACCTTATTCATAACCTACCAATTAATCTTTAGTGACATGTACCCTTTGCTGAGGGCCGTTCCTGGTCCCTTGGTCTCTCCGTAGTTGCCAAACGAGAACTCCTCCCCCGCGCTTGGACTTAGGGGAGGGTGTTGGTATTTAAACCCGCAGACGGAAGAGAAGAAGACATTGATGAGATATGGAGCCAGCATGTGCCGACAGAGGACTGTCCGTTATGGCTTTGTGCTGGACCGGTCCAACGAACTTCCATTGAGGAGTGCTCCCTTCCTTGTGCGGTATTTGCATAGTCTGCTCGTCCTCTCGGGTCTTCCCCGGCCCTTCCCTTTAAATCTTTTGTTGGGTTGGATTGGATTATCAGGGTCATCTTCAATTTTGGAAATAGTGGTTTAAATACTCTCCATCACCTACGGTTGAGGAAGTGCGTTACTTGAAAGAAAAAAAAATTATTTGTTTTTTTTATTTTCTATATGAAAGAAAAAAGGAGAAATTTTTAAGAAAGCCTGTCTTAAAGCGATTTAAACCAAATTTTGGAATAAAATCTACTAATGATTTACGAATAATATAGTTTTAGCTGTTCTAAAAACTAGTTTCATTTCGTAATTTGACGAGAGCAGTCGTATGGATGAGTACAAATTCAAATTTAAAAGCTGCAAGAGAACTGGAAAAATAAAACTCATGCTTTAGCTCCCAAAATTTCTGAGGCTGTGGCAACCGAGTGAGATGAGGTGTGTCACCTTAGTACTCTCATGTCTATAGCAGCACCGTTTCAATTGTTCAGAATAAATTGTTTATCTATGGAAACACTTTCACTTGTCAGAAGTGAACAGGTAGAGGGTAAATATATATATAATTCAACTTATATTTTTATTTCAAATTTATATTTTTCGATTATTTGTAGTCGTCCTCTCTTCGAGAAATAGTTTTAAAAACACAAGTTTTGTTCAATGCTTAAACCAATCCAGTTTCATTCAATAAACCAGTAACTATGATTTTGTAACTTTTTTAAAAATTATTTAAAAGTTTATTTTAATTTTTTATAAACATTTGCAATAATTCTATATATACTTATAACTATTCAAGTTTCAAAAATCAGATTAAAGTTATGAACCAGCTGATAAAGTAACCGGTAACCAAAATTTTTAATGTGTATGGCAAGGGCTATTTGTTGAAACTTTTATAAAACATTTTTATTTAGTATTAAACCTAACAAATATATTCGATAAATCATAGAAGTCTATAAGCACATATTATTCTGAAATAATAAATTTGAAGTTCTTTTTATAAAAGTAAGAATCTTGAAATTATCATTTAAAAAAAAATGTTCATAATTGTGCATCATGAAAATTATTAAATTTCATAAATTTTACTAAATTATATGAAATGATGCATTTGGAATTTAAGGGTGAAACCTCTGAAAATGTATTTGTTTATTTGAAATGAGTTTTTCAAATTTCTAGGAATCTAAAAACTAAGAGAACAATTGTTTTTCATAATAAATAACCATTTGAGTATTTATAGCTCATAAATAGAATTATTGTTTGTTTATTTTTTTTTATCATAAGTAAATGATTCATTCGAATATAATAAACTAGTTGTAATGTAGATGGGTTTCAACATACTTAACACTGGATTTCCTAGAATATCAGACCAAGCGATAACCGCTTTGGAAATTTATATGGAAATCCTCATCCAGCTATTTGATATAATATGAGCTTAGAACATGTAATTCTGCTATCGCCTTTATCTATCAGATACTAATCAGTTCATTGTATTGATAGAAATCATCAACAAATGCGATTATGCTCCTACAGTTCCTGGAAGTATCAGTAGTAATACAAGTTGAAATTCAAGTTATCCAAGTTCGAATCCGGCTGTAGCAGATAATTATTTTCTTGTTTACTATAGTCGTGAGTGAACCCTCCTGGGGTTTAACCGTTGGTCGATTAGTAGTACTTCCTTACAAAATACTACACATCTGATCCTTCATTGATTGAAATGGTAGAGATTTATTTTAATTATATTGCAACAAGGTTTCTGTTTGGTTATCGAAGTAGGAAACATAAAACAGCCTACTCTTACTACTAGTTATCTACCTCGATAGCATAAGATTGTTATGGATTTAAATTAAGGGATTAATAGTGGCTAAGCATTGGAAATAACATGACAACAAATGAAATAAAACATCGACCGTTGTATCGATATAAATGGAATTTTTAAAAATTTTTATTGGTACAACCGATAAAGGGTCAGGAGTGCAATACTTAGTATGGTAGTACTAATACTAAACCAGTGGTTGTGCAAGGAGTTGATTTGGTCTGAATTACGTACCCCAGAAGGCTCTCTAACTCACAAAAAAATAAATTCATCCCGTGGGACCTTTTGTTTTGAGGGGTTAAGTTTTCATTTCGTGGAACCACCACAGAAATAAAAGTCAAACCCTCTGGCCGGATGCAGACTCTAGGTTACTAAGGAGATGCCTCAACTCCCTCGGCTACATACGGCCTCTCGTGACCGCATTACTTAAAATATGAGCCAAAAATGTAAGTTATGATACAAAGTATTGCAGCTTTAGTTTTGTCTGGGAATATATTTTTAGTGCAATCAGCTTCGAGCCTCTTGGTTCTTTACGACTTTATTATAATAGTAATTTATTATCTAGTTATGGAACGGAGTATTGAAATTGTCCTTAGTAAAACAAAGTTATCAATTCATTGTCCATTCCAATCCCATCAAAGTGGCGATAGGGTCAGTCCAGACGTCGCCTTAGAACATCCCCTTAACAACTAATCCGGGTTAAATACCCTCTAGAGGAATTCGTATGAGGCATTGTGCTCGAGTGAGGGCAATATCGGGCCAGTGAAAAGTTTCCTCAAGCCGGTTCAAAACTACAGTTTTAATTGTCGGGACCTGCAATCAACTTTACATCCTCTCGGGCAGTAAAATTTAAATTCCTGATTAAAGTTGGAACCCCTCGCAGCTTTTACAGAGATTAAACGTTCTCAGGGGTGTCTGTCCAGGGACCTTAGGAGCTGCTTTGCATTTTACCTTTCCTTGGATTTGGGGCCGATGCAGAGCTAGAATCACCTTCAGGGTTTTTACTTTTACTTTTAAATTTATTTATTTTTATTGCTATGGCCTAAAACAATAAATATGATAAAATAAATGCCTTTAAAACTAAAAACTTTACATTTAAAACTTAAAATTAACATTTTAAACAACACACTTTCCCTCCCTTAATGTGTCAATTTTTTTTTATTTCTCTTATATCTACTTTTCTATTTTTATGTCTCCTGTTCATTTAAATCTAATGTCTTTCATCGTTCATTCGTTCATACTATATATATAATAGTATATGTTATTTCTTTTTTATATATACTTATTCTTGAGCATCTTATTTTTATTTCCTTTTGTTCATTTTTGTATCATTTTTCACTTATACATACATAATGTTTAATCCCACCTTAGTTTACTTTATCTTCATCTTATTATCATACACTGCCTACATATTTTTAGTCATTTTGTATCTTTTTTATCCCTGATCAAGCTCTGTAAAGTGGGGCGAAAGCTGGCAAATAAATAGTTATTACCTATTTTTCCTTCCTTTATGGCTAAGTAGATGTACTAAGTAGAAACTAAATAGTTTACTTCTGCCTCAGGCTTCAGTGACTTTTTGATAGCACAAATGTTTCTTGGTCTTATGTTCGATTATTTAATTGAAATTAAAAAAAGAAAAATCGAAGTTAACTTGACAAATTTAGTCTAATGCATGAACAAAGTCGTTCTGGGAATTATGAAATCGTTCTGAACTTCCCACATACATTTGTAAAACCTCTTTATTATTTCAATTTAACCATAGATTATTTATCCCCCTCTTGAATTATTGAGTCTAGCTCATATTTATAATAATAAAAAAAGGTTTTGTTATAAAATATTTTTTTTTAATATCTCGTCAATTATTTTATTGTTATATTATCCTAACGAGTGTTAATAAATATGAAGTTTGAAACCACAGAACTTTCTTTTATTGTAAATTGTATTTTATATATAGAACTATTTTATTCTTTTGTTATTAATCCATTACAAGCCAGACGATTGGCCATTGAAATTTTTTTCCTTAACAATTGATTTTTTTTTATAGGGAGGGTTTAGTCCTACGCAGAACAGGTGTCCAAACCATAGCGTTGTTATTGAAAAAATTCAAATATTAAATATAGATTATAAGAAAAAATAAATAAAAATAATAATAGTAAAAATGTTAAATGTAAATGTATGGCCGATTTGTCCAGAACCAGATACCAATGCTTATATGATAAACATCCTAACCACACAAACCCACTTTCTTCTAACCTTCTCCTGCAATACCTGATAATCCTCCTAGGCATCTGAAAAGAATGTAGTCTCGAGATCTTCTTTAGAAAATATAAGAAGCCTCTAATTCTATCAAAGGATGGATTTTCGACATATCCGTATCATGTCATAGTAAACAAAAATGAAATTAAATGAAAAATAGTTTATTATTCTGGATCTAGGTCCCTTTAGATCTACTGTACCAATTACAACGGCAATTTTAATTTTATAATAACATTTATTGGCCATAAAACAGTGTGGCCACACTTAATCATAACTTACATACAGAGAGAAAAAAAATAGATTAATTAAAAAATTAACTGACCAAGTAAAACCAAAACAAAAAGTTAATTTCAAAATATCTGTACCATTATAACAATGAGTCAGATTGGTGAAGCAAAAGGTAGTGAAATATAAGGGATTTAAACGAGGAAAGGGTTGGTACATGACGTATGTTAGAGGGAATGGAGTTCCAGAGATATGCAGCTCGGGTAAAAAACGATTTATCCAATGCAGCAGTTCGGTGAGGTGGAGGGTAGATATCAGATAAACGGGACCTGGTAGTACGGGATTGGACAGTTTGACTTGCAGGTTTTCTAGGATATAGGGGCGCTGAGTACTAATTGCTTGGAATAGAAAGGAAGCTAGGAAATACTGGCATCGGAAGGATGGATAGCCACTTCAGCTCGGGGTATTACTGGGTTCTGTGCGTATGATGATCTCGAAAATAAATCGTACTGCGCAATTCATAAGACGTTTAAGTTTAGATTTGAAATTACCCGAGAGTCCACTCTATACCAGGCAGCAATAGTTAAAGTGGGGGAAAACAAGACAGGAAACTAAGAGTTGACGGGTTTTAAGTGGAAGGAGATAACCGGAATCTATTGAATTGCTTTAAGGGCAATTTGGGCAATGTGTGGATAAAAAGTTTGATCGAAAGTGATATCAAGATTATTGACTGATGAATGGAAGGAGATAGGAGTATTGTTTAGGAATTGTGTAAGTAACATTAAATTTACTGGTTGTATATATTTTAATATAATTTTAAATATCAAATAATTAATTATTAAAAAAAGGTAAAAGGGCATTGTATCTTGTCCCTCCGTAAGGCACAGGTATATTTTCAAAATCATATTTCATACTCCTATTTGAAACTTTTGATTACTAAAATAGTCATTAAAGATTCAATTTAGCGAATGTAGAAAGGCATTGAGTTCATTGCTCCCGATACAGGTGGGAGTTAGATTCCATACCAACTCAGTATTCACACGGTAGGGATCACCATCCGCAAGAGGGTGGACACATTAAGCCAGGACATCTGGACACTCAAGAGACCTACTTCCCACAGTTCTTGACCAGTTCCTCCGGTACAGGTGTGGCACCGTACATCGCTCGACGAAAGGGGATATGGAGGAAGACAATGTTTGATCTCGGCAAAGAACTGCCTGCGCACACAACACTGTGTAATTAACGTGCTCAATTAACGGTCAACAGCTGACCTGGCCCCTCCTAACTAACGGTACTTACAAAAAACAAACTCTTCCTACCTCCCCCCCCACCTCAAATATTAGCTGAAGGGGGCGAAAAGTATCCGCTACCGGTACTCGCTCATGTACATGTCAGCGGGGGTAATTACATTAATACAATCTGCTTGTTACATGCTGGCGTAACGATTATTCTGCTTTATAACTAAATATTTATTAACGTGAATATGGTTCTCCACTTAGCGGCTTACACGTGAACGAAAAATTTGGGACAGATTGAACACCACCTACAGACAAAAATAAATTATATTATCATTATTAGAGGATTCTTGTCCTTCATTGTTCTAGTTTTCTTTACCTACTGCCGATGGACATTGAACCCAAAGAATTTTTAGGTCTGTAACGTAGAACATTGTAAAATCAATAGGATCTAAAGTAGCGTATTTAAGAATTACAAAATGTATTTAAGTTTCAATAACTCTTCACTAAGGGACTTTTTTTTATTTATTTATTGAAATTTACAACTGTATTTTCATAAAAAATACAACGCGTAAATTTGTTCTAATATTATAATGGAATGTTACTGGCATGTAGAGAAACTATCCTTTAGTAGCACTCTAATAATATTTCTACATTCCAAGGTCTCAAGGGTATCTTTTTTTCTGACATATTGGAGAATTGTCAGGAATGGAAGAGGAAGCAAGGATAGAAACTAGTGGGTTTTGTTTGTTAGGGAGATAAGGGGAATTAACCTATTAATTTACATTTATTACTTAAAATTACTCGATAAAAAAAAAAGGTCTACTAATGAACCAATGCACTTTATATATTCACAGAACATTACATGTATATAACTGAGATGACATAAACACATTCCTTAGATTCTTTAAAAAAAAAAAAACTTATATCATTTATATCTCATTTTCTTACTCTAGCACACACAATTATATAGTTCAAATATTTCAGTTGTATTTACCTTAATTTTACTTATATTTAATTTTCTTTATCTTGTAGTTATTTAATCAATTTTTATTTTATTCATTTATATTTTTATTTATATATTTTATGTTTGAAGTTTTTTTAAATTTTTTATTACTGACTATTTTTTTCTCTTCTTCTTTTTAAGTTTGGCCTGTATAAATGAATGAACACCCTTATACTTAAGTCCCCTTAATTGTGCCTTATTTATTATTAATCTTATTTCATTTTTGTTCAATAAAACTTTTATGATTGAAATAACCAAAGATCATTCTGCAAATACCTTGTAAAATAAAGGTCACTTTTATGTTGATTATTTTTTTAAATAATAAGGTTTAAAATTAGTCCACGCAATATGAACCAATAAATGTACTATTTCTCCAATTAGAAAACCTAATTTAGCTTTTTAAAGCAATGAAAACAGTTTCTTTATTCGTCTACTGGGTGGTATATAAAGGAATAATTCGAATAACTATCCGAGGATGTAAGAAAAGGCCATAGAAGTTCTAAACATTCAAATTAACTATATTTTATTAAGAGTAATGCTCTTAGAGTTAGAAAATGGCAAAAATTAATATTTTAAAAAATTTTGGTATAAATAAAACAAATTTGGAATTTTTTCTCATTAAAGTTTTCCTTCTATATACTACTCTCTGTAGTTACTATTTTCTTTTTTAACTTCATTAATTTCCTAAAGTTTAATAATCCTATGCTTCTATCTCTTTTTCTCTCATTAATAATAGTTATCTTAATAATTAATCTTTGAATATCTTCCTTACATGTTATTAAATTCCTTAAGAAATGTTAACACATATATTGCATTCTATCTCAATTAAGAACAATACAAATAGGACATTTCTGGAGCAAAATGCATTGAGAAAAACCCTATCTTGTACATGCCGTTCATTTAATTAGTACCTATATAAATATCTATGATCTAATACTCATTTTGCTCCGGAATTTTGGATTATTGTTGCTTACTAAAATTTTAGATCACTGTTCTTCTTGTCAATTATTCAAAGAGCTTTGTAGTTCATTGTTCCCTACAAAGTGAATTTCCTTCATTGGTCATGGAGTTTTGTTTGAATCAAAATTACTTTTATCTGGAACGAGCTTAATTTATGTCGATCTAGGTGTCCTCATATGCTTTTTTAAAATAATAAGAGTGTTAATTATTTTTCATTCATATTAATTATTTAATAATATCTATTAATTAATATTAGTTAAGTAGAAATTGATAATTAAATAGAAAGTAGGAAACTCTTATTAATTCTTTTATTATTATTGAATATAAAATATTTACTTATAACAATAAAATATTTTAAATTGGAAATATAATCTCAAAGGTCAAAGCCACTCTGCAAGGTCAGGGCTGCCCAGAGACCACCCGATGAACCCCTTTACCCCCCGGAGCCGCCGGACACGGAAGAGACAATGGGGTAGGCAGTGGTCATCCGACATCTCCACGGGCCTCAGTTCCGCATCAGTTACTTTTTTGTCAGTTCGGGTCGTTGGGGCAGGAGATGGAAAAAATAATGTCCGGCTGTAGATGAGTTCTCTTCTTCTTCATTAGTTCGTTTGAATGTGTTCCTCATGGCTAATTCTCCCATGTTTTATATGGTGGTGATCAATGCTCTTTGTTTTCTGTATTAAGTGAACTTCACGTTTTTATCTGCAATGTTAAATTACATATTTAAATCGCGCACAATAAATACAGATTAAACTATAAGTATGTTAAATTTTGAACAATCTCAAAAAATTCTTATTTGAAACAGAATAATTTATCTAGTTCCTGATCGTTCAGAAATTCCAATTAAAACTTTAGTCTAATATTGTCCAGTGCTTCAATCAGGAATTTCTTCTTTTTTCCTCTGTGCCAGTCAGAAGCTCCTTTTGTGTAGTTCAAACTCTTTCCCCACTTTTGTTCATGCCTGGAGATGTGATCCGTACACACTAGTCAATGCCTCCCTCGAAGACAACGTCCAGTGGGCCTAACTTCAAAGATCTTCGCTGATCTCTGGATATCGGTCTTTACTGACCCTTAAGGCAGGCATTCCTTGGATTCTTTATATTCTTCTCATTTCCTATTGGCTCTATCTTCGATTAAAATTACCTTCTCTTTGCACAACCGTTGGTCTAGTAACATATCTTCCTTACAAAGTACCCATTCCTTATATTGAACCCATGACCCTTCATAAAAATTCAGATTTATTTTATATATAATGTGTGCATATTATAATATAGTGTATATTCACTCTCTACACCAAGTGATATACACAACATACAAGACATACTTCGAATAAATAATAATAATAATGAAGCCCTAACGAGCCCGAAGGTTCGATGCTGATACCACCAAACGCTCTCTGTATACATCCTTCCAGTGATGGCCCTCCAAACCTAATTCCACTAAATCAGTTTTAACGCAATCCTCCCATCAACGTTTCGGTTTACCTCTCGGACGTTTACCCGTTGGTTCAGTGTTTATTTACATTTTAGGGATCCGCTCGTTACTAAGCCCTACAACCGGTAGGTCCCTTAATTCAGCGTTGTGTAATCTTCTAAATTCTCCTGTTAGTTCATCCTTTTTCGGTCCGAATATTTTGTGCAATACTTTATTTTCGAAAACCCTAAGACGCTGTTCATCCCTCAGTGTAAGAGGCCACGTCACACATTCATTAAGAACAGTGGGAAGGATAATAGTTTTGTAAATTCTAATTTTTAAGTTTTCCAACAGAAGGCGTGAGCTTTTAACCAGTTTCAAAATTGAAAAATAACAAGCATTTCTCGCCTTCAACCTAGCTTTTATTTCCTCATAAATTTCGTTTTTTCTAGTTACCGTAGAACTTAGGTATAAGGAACCTAAATACTTAAAACTTATCTACCTGTTCTAACATATTTCCTCCAATATCTATATCACCAAAATTGCTCGCGTTTCTACTGCTAACCACGTATTCTTGGAATCAAAATCATCAACAAGATGTACTGGTACATAATGTTAACATGCAATTCACTGAAGTTCTTAGTCTGTGATAGTCTATACACCATCGAGTGTTATGATTAGTGATAATTATTGTTTTATATTTTTCCTTTTCTTTATTATGGTTTCATTGATGATGAAGGTATAAAATAATTAAATTATAAAATGTAATGAATTATTATTACTTACAGTAATTGTTTTTATAATGAGTCAATGTACAGTTATGATAAACTAGACTCGTGTGGGTGAAACAAAGTTATTTATACATGTATGATTTGTACAAGATTATAAATCTTTATCAAATAAATTCAATTCTATTCTTTATCTTATATTATATATATATTTGTAATTAATTGATTTCTATTCAAAATAAAACGTATAAACTAAATCAGTACCTTGTAACATAAATACGGTGTATTCTTCTTTTTTCACATTTTTAACTAAGTTTTATAAGCAGGATCCAGTTACAACTAGTTTGCTTTTTCTTAGTTATTTATTATTTTTCGAAGGACTAAGAAAAATGAAATGAAAACTTTTCAAATGATCTATAGACTTTTAAAAAGGATCTAAAGATAAATAAAAATAGATCAATTTAAAAACTTATTCGGGCCACTTTAAGAAAAAATACAGCAAACAAAACTAACTAGATTAACCTTTGTTCACTGACTGTATATAGTGATGCTTTATTATACATAATATCCGAATCCTAGTAGACTTTCTTGCACTAGCTACGTGGATGTGTGTTACGCTACAAAATGTATGATTATAATTCATTTTTATAATCCAATTTAAACTTTTAATTACGATCATTAAGTTAGAACACCCTCGATTTTCATTACATTTACTCATATTTATATCCATAGGTATTTTCCCCTTACATGCTATGAAATTTAAAAAAAAAAAGTTCGATTTGCTGCCATTTTATTAAAAACTAATTTACCCACTAATACTAAGAAAATTATACATTTACCCACATTCACTCAAATAAAATTAATATTTTGCCTAATATTGTTAATTTGTCATCTAATTAACAACATGAAAGTAGATTATTGATAAATTTTGTAAAATAATGTTACTTGAATGAAATATATTATTTTGGAAATCACTCATTCAAACAGTATGCACTATTTAGAGCTTACAGATGTAGGTACTATTGATTAATTATTGGTTTGACAATTAAACTACATTCAACTAAATTCGGGGAGCGGAGAACTAGTAGTAAACATTCCTCTCTCGATTGAGTCCAGGTGAAAGGCCTAATCTGTATAAATTATGATAATGCAACAAATCATGCAAATCTCGGCTTCGATTTTATTGGTTATTGTGACTCATTATCGCAAAGTTCCCATCAACTCTATCAATATTCTCTTTTTATTGCCATTAGTTCGTAGATACTCATGTTTACAATATTTTTGGGCAAATATTGAATTTTTTATGACGTAATTGAATAAATCATCAAGTTAATAAATAGTGGTCTGATGTAAAAGTCTTGATTAAAATTATGAATGAAATCGATCAACAGATGATTTATAAATGAGAAAAATAAAATGCAAAAATACCCAGCAATAAATATAGATATAAAAATAAATCTGTACTGCGACAACCCATATAGATTCAGGTTCAGTATTTTGTATGAGAGTACTGTATGACTCACGACTACAGTAACAGAATAAATGATTAATACATATCTACATATACATATATACACACATAAATATATAAGACTAATATGTAAGACTACTAATGCAAGTACAAAAGGAGAAAGAAAGGAGTTATTTCTTTTAAACTTCTAAGATCTTTCCATACAGTGACGAATATCTCAAATGTTTAGTTTAACTTTCACCACTTCGGTATTAAACGGTTTAAATATAATGTGATTTGTAATAGAAAGTTAAAATTTGGTAGCCAGCTTGTATACCAGTCAATTTAGCTGTTAGGATTAGCTGAAAAATGAGAAATGCAATGAAGATTTAAAAAATATACTTGTCAAAAGCATTTTATAAATTTCTTTATTGAAATTTAAAACTGTATTTCATAAAAGTATATCTTGTAAATGTGATGTTAGATTGCAATGGTATGACACAGACATGTAAAGTTGCCATGTTGAAGGTCTCGAACCCGTCATCTGTCAGGTGAGGATTCTCAGGAATGGAAGAGGAAGTAAGGTTAGAAACTAGTGGGTTTGGATAGTTAGGGAGTTTATAATGGAAGGATTAATATCTAGTCCGGGCTGAATCGGTTACATATGGAACATTAAGGTCTTTATTTAATTTTTAAAAGTATGGATCATTGAGGGTTTTACGAAGGATTTGGGATTTTAAGGATTGGATACATTAGAAATTCGAAGGTTTAGTTGTGTCATAATTCAAAATAAATATGTATTAAGCCGATTTTCTAAACAGTTCAACTCTTAAAAGTCTCGGCATTAACATATTTATTTTGAAGTTGGGAAGTAATGTAATTTAATTTTTTTTTTCCCCATACAAGAATATAACTTAGCAATGGTTAATTGTGGAGTACTGACAATTCAAGTCTTTTTGTATTTACTTGTTTTTATTTATTTGTTTGTTTCTCACAAATTAAAAGTATGTACCAAAATCTTATTCAGTTAATTTCAATATTTAAATATTATCTTGTCAAATAGATCTTACAAATAAATATTTTCTATACAATTCATCTTCATGAGAAGCATCTATAATAATTTTTAAATATTAACCAATGGTGGATATATTGACTTTTGATTGAAAATTTGTCAATTGTTTTAAATCACAAATTTTATTTAGATTTTTTACTATTTAAAAAAATAACGTGGCCTAAATTGATATCAATGTTATGTGGCCTCACGGCGTTACATATTTTTGTGACACTCCTGACTATGGTTGATGGACACTTATCAAAGATTTGTCATGACATCCTTCTACAACATACCTTTCAGTTGGACATACTGACCCTAGTTTCATGCAGCGTATTTCTTTATTCATTCGGTAGAATACAGTATTAATGAGAATTTCGATAAGGGATGAGATGTTCCAAAATACTTAGTTAGAGGTAGTGATGAATTGGCTGACTAAATACTAAAAATAAACAATAATTAGTACACTTAAGATATTTTTAAGCGAAATTAAAAAAGCAAAAAATTAAGTTAAATTTAAAAAAACTGTTGTGTTTGAAATGTATTTATCAATAATGTAATAATCTCCTTGGTGATTTTTTAATTGGCGTCCAAACTGTAAGAAAATTAAATAAAAAGTCATGTTTTTGATTATTATATATTTTTTTTTTTTTTGCCTTATGCATTGAGATTTTTAAATTGATGTAATCAATTTTTTTTCAAATTCAGATTAACCCTGTTAAGAGAGATTGAAGGTAATGTGTAAATTTTTTTTAATATTTAGATTAAACTTAAAATAAAAATAAAACTATTTTATTCCATTTGCTGTAGTTTTACGACTTTTGATCTTTTATACTCAACAAGTAACTTTTGTAATCAACCAAGTAAAAACAACTGTGACCTCCCCCTCAATATTTGAAGTTTTATATTTCATAAAAGGTAGAATCTAAAAATCGACTTTAAAAATCCATCCACCGTTCACATCTTTTCTTTCTTATTTTTTTTTTAATTTAGCGACAAAGTTATAAGTCAGCTGATGATAATCCTTGAAATTTCTTATCACCATTTATCTTCTTGATTCATAATGCAGCCAATTAGATTTTGCATCAGGCCATATCTCGGCCGTAAATGAACATAAAAGAAAAATAATCAATTTCTCAAAGGATTACAAAACAAAAACATTAAAAATAATCTTTTAAACGGTTTATCACATTTGAAAGATGATTTGATTGCCTACCAATAAAAAAAAAAAAAAAAAAAAAAAACTAAATCAACGGACTATTATGCATTGATATGGGACATCGAAATTTTAAATGTACAGCCCTGTTTTAACGTTATTTGGACAAGTACCAATGGAAATCAGTTCACATTTCATGCAGTTTTTTTTTTTTAATTATATCAAAACTATACCACTGCTGAAGCATAATCGATCTTCGTTTGCCTCTTTAGATAATTAAATTGCCAACAAAGAATTTTTTGACCATGATTCATGAAGATAAAGTAAACTAGTTTTTTTTATTGGATTTCGCACCAAAAGTGGTTTAAGTGTGACGCCTTATATTCTATTTTGTGATTTATCGTCATAATAAAATAATTAATTCTAATAATAAAGGGGCAGTAATATGAATCTTTTTGTTTTGTTTTTAATACAAATTGTTCGCAGTGCTGTGACTGAAACTGCAAAAATTTACTGGGAATGTCGATGGTTAACACAATAAAGGATGAATTTAATAAAGCCATCACAGACGATGCAACTATTTTTTAGCAGCTTAACCGAATAATTCGTAGCTCTCAGGATCTGATCCAAATGCTCTGACAAACTCGTTCAGACGTTGAGAAAAATTTATCGGAAGCCGGGTATGAAAAACAACACCACGGCATTTTTCATATAATGTGCATCCCTCTGCAGCAAAATTGAATTCTCCCCTCCAAACACAGCTGCCACCGCTGTGTTCGGTGAGTAAATAAATTTCAGCCGAGGTCCAATACCCGACCAGAAAAAATATTCACGAAAAACAAAACCTTCCAAAAAGACCGAAAAAAAAAATGTATCGCGGGCCATAGAGATGATTCGATATTAGGTTTTGTGTCCGGTCGGTAAAAGCGTCCCCATGGGGAAATGGAAATTCACTGCCCCTACACATTGGGGGGGGGGGGGTGGTAGCAATTGTATCGATGCAGTTTGTTACTATCGATTTAAGCCAGAGTTATCGAAAGGTTCCCTAGACAAATTTATTAATAATAAAATATATTGTTAATTTCGTGTTCTATTTGTAGCATTTATAAAAAGGGCTGGTTTTGAAAAACTGTATTTCATCGGGAAAGTAAAAAACTCTCATATTTTAGCTCAAATTTGGTGTAAACGTACTTTAACATAACTTTAGTGAATGCTGGAACCTTCTAAATATATTAAGAATCAATATATGACCAACAATCGATATAGTAAAAAAAATAAACTCTTGTTAAAACGAGGAAAAATCAAAGAAAAACAATTATTTTATGGTAGTAGAGATCTATGTAATTGGCCAAGATTTAGAAACTTATCTTCGGTGAATTTACAAATTTATTTTAATATATTTTACTCCTACAACCTCAAAATTTAAGGGGATGTTAATTCTCGTTTTTCTTGAAAATAGCAAATCAAAGTTGTTTCAACGTCTAATTAAAAAAAAAAGAAGATATAAACAACAAATCAATGAGCCACTTTTCTATAAGAACTGAATAAATAAAGTTATGTCTTTTTTTCACAAATTGTGCTTAGGTAATTCAAACAAAATAAAAATATTATTTTGTTTCTTATTCCTGATTTTTCAAGAAGAGGTTTAAAAAAGGTTTTTATATTTTTTATTCCTCACTACGGTATGTAAACTTAGTATGGTATTTATGTACTATAAATACTATGGCATTTATAAAGAAATCTAGCATATAGAAAATTTTAAAAAACCTAGCACTGAACAGGACATTATTCATTCTGCTTCTGTCGAAAATCCATATTGAGTCCTATTTTAAAATCGTAACTTATTTTTTAATTTAATGTATCATTAAATTAGTTATTTAGTGATATAATAATTAATAAATTGTATTGTATTACTTTATATATCAGTGTGACATATAGTTTTATTTTTTATGTAAAATGAAAACAATATAACATTCAGTATAAAATGCTTATTTAGCAGCATTTTATAAGGTTTTCAACTAATGGATTATGATAAAATTTAATAATGGATTTCAATATAAACTGAAAAGAATTACAACTAGAATGATCAAGCACTTAATAAATAAAATTATAATTAAAGATGTGACTTTGTGCACTGAGATCTTTAGAAAAAATGTTAACTAACAAAATATTACACAGCATCACTCAGTTATGTATAACTATTTAACACAATCATATTTTAATTACAGTATTACATTTTTTAAATAAAGATAAAAAATAAAATTATATTCTATTATTATTTTAAATTTAATTAAACGTTGTCTATATGCTGAATAATTTGTTGCAATTATATCATTAGTGAAATTTTACAAGTTTTTAGTATTTATTATCGTTTATATTTATTTGATTTTTAAAACAATTAGATTTCAATATATAGGTGATTTATCTTAGTACTCATTATAGGCTGTGTGTTTCCTAGTTAATTTTGTTTTCTTCTATTTATATTTATTTCAATCCAAGATAAATAATTATATGGTTAAATTCTGCAATTTTAAATATAACTCTTTTTTAAAAAAAAAAAAAAAAATACATGACTTAATTTTTTTTCCCTTTAATATGAGTAATTTTTTTGTGTACTATTTTTTTATGTACAGGACTTTGAAACGGGTTCTTAACCATATGACGGGTTATTAACTATATGAATGGTTAATAAAGTAGTGCATTTGGTATTTGACGTAATATTAGTGATTTTTTCAGATATCATGTAAAAAATGGTTATGTATTTTTCTGAAGATGGATTGCAACTCCGAAATGTTAAAATAAAAGAAATGCTTAAGAGGTATAATTCATTATAATATAGGGATCCATTAGTGTCCACTACTTTATCGACAGTATAAGGTTTCAAATATAGGACGCATTAATGAATTTTATTAGGTAAATTTAAAAAAAAATAATTTGAGTAATGTTATAAATAAAGGATAACGGTTTCAACTTTTTTTTTTACTTCGATTTTTTATTTTATTTTACATATTCTCAGGTCGTTCGAAAATAATTAAAGGATAACTTAATAGGGTAATACCAGACACATAGTGATGGAGATATTATTGAATTAGGGATATTACCGCTGGACTAGAAGCGTGTCCAGTGAATAGAGCCAGTGGCACACTAGGGGCCGCGATTGCATCAAATGCACTTTGTAACTATATCGATCCGACACCCCTACTAATTATAAAATGGCGGAACCCTTAATCTCTTCGCGAGAGGGAGGGGGGGGGAGGCGAGGGCAGAAAATTATGCCGGCCGTTTTTAGATGAGCCCGAAAGGGCCTGAACCTTGTTCCTTGAGGAACGCCTGTTTTTAATGACAGCGCTCCACCCTTCCTTCTTATCCTCCGGTAATGATCTCCTTAATACGCTTCTGCAGGATATGAAAACTTCTTCTTCCTCCACGTGCCTTATGGTCATCGTGGGTGCCGTATGGTGAGCATTTGGTGGCCGCTTCTTGATGTCCGAGGAGGAGATTCGAATCTAGATAGCCCTAGGGCAATTAATGGTCTTCCTTTGATTAGCAGGTGTGGAACAAAGGGCTATAAGGGCGTGACTGATTTAAGAAAGAAAAAAATGTTTAGAATTGTTCAAGTCAATAATATTGAGATGTGTTTCAGTCAATAACATTTAACTTTTTAAAAAATACTTTGAGAATTCTGTAATTGGAAGTATAATATCGTAACTATAAAATTTTGTGAAATTTACTTTATTATTATTTATTATTTGACGGGCTCAAAAATGCATTCACGATTCCTAACATCTGGTAAAAAAAAACAATAGTATATATTATAGTATAATATAGTATAGATTATAGATTATACTCTTAAAAATTTTGCTATAATTTAATTATCAATATAATGACGTTGCGGACTCCGGTCCATTTTCAAATCCATATCTAAAATCAAATAATCATTAACAATCTTTGAATTATACCTTACTCATCATTTTTATAAACATAATTTTTTTTTAAATTAAAAACTATATTACTAATGTTGGTATGGAAGTGAAATACACAAGTAAAATTAGTTTTCCTATCAAAAGTTAATAATAAATTATGAAAATAAAATCAATTTTTGGACAAATTATAATCGTAGTACAAAAAGATAGGAAAATTATCTAAAAATTTATATTTTCCCCAGTTAAGAAGATGTTACAAATCAACATTTTCAATAAAAAATTAGCTTATCTATACAAGATGCTTCTAAAACTGGGTATATTTACTTTTGATTAAAAATTCATCAATTAAAGTTTAATATTAATTTAAGATATTTATTAAGTAATTATTGATCCAAATACATTTTGAATCCTTAATTTAATAAAATTTTAGGAGTTGGATAACGATTTCACATTTAATAATTTTTGTTTTTTATTATTTATTTATTGTAATGTACAACTGTACAAAATAATACAACAGGTAAATATGTAGTTACATTTAATAATAAAATCATATTGTATACCAACAAGTTCTCATAAAAAATACTGAAAATCATGACCGTTATTTGTACTTCATAAAAAAGTACGGCTATCTGGATTCATTATTTTTTACGGAATACGAAAAAAATTTTAAGAAATTTTTAGTAATAATAAGAATTATAAATCGTTTATACTCATGTCTTTATATTTTTATTATATTAATGTAGAGCGCGTATGGACGTCATATGCTTCAACGCTCCTGAGGGCTGTATGTCTAAATACGTTATTTCCGTCCAAGGGTTAAATTACGAAATGACGAAGAACACCATCAAGACCCATTGTTAAGATTAAGAAGCAAAAGAATTTTATCACTGAAACTGTATAGGATATTTGTAATTGAAGAAGAACGTAACCGGTAGTATTACAAGAGTTTTTAACTTAAGAAATTTTGGTTTTTAAAAAGCTATATTTCGAGAACTATTGGACGTAAATTGCTCTTTTAGGGCTAATATTTCAACAAATTTACTCTTCTTTAAATAATATTCTCTTAGGCTTTCTAGTGTTGTTGGTAGTTTTTAAGATATAAGAGCTCCGAATAAAAAATTAGTTTTTTTTATCGCTTTGATACAGCCGCCATTTTTTATTCCTCCTACCTATACTTGGCAGACTCATTAATTTTTACGAGTAATTATACCTAGGTTTCATTAGAGTAATCAAAAATTGTGGTGAGATAACTGCCTTTTTTCTCCCATGGGCTCTTGTACTATAGTGATTGGATTATTGATATGGTTGTCCAAGAAGTAGAATGGAGAATATTGTTGGAAATGAAGTGTATTGATGACGTGGCGTAGGAAGAAAAGCAGAATAATCTGATGGATGAAGTGGCTCAGATCTACAATTCAAAGAAGGCTGCGGGTCGGGCAAGATATTATACAAAGCTATTATGATCCTGCCTCGTTTTGGGCTGGTTTTGTCTGTTCCGGGCCCTCTTCCAAACTGGATGACTAGTGTTTCCCAGTCATAGCATAGCCCGCCCGGGTCGGAAGATATTCAAATTATAAATTATATATCAGTTCTGCCACTTTTCGCATCCGCTCCGACTATTCTTCCCACTAAACTGCGCCTTGGGTTTGAATAATTCATCGAACCCGGCACTTCGGCGCACATCTGGGTTGGGGCTCCCATTGTTTTCTCCATCCAGGTCCTTTCACCATCTGGGTTCCATTACGGAGTCCTAATTGGAATAGGAGAAAGGATACCTTTGGATACGCACCTGAGGAGGATGCTAGCAATTAGTTCACTTATGGTACCGCAAAAGATGCAATGCAAGATGTTTCGAAATAGATTCCGCTAATGATATACTCTAATACATTTTTGGAAACATATTTTATTTGTACGTCTCATGAAACGTCACATTGATATGGGTGTCTCTTGAGTCGAGCAAAAACACATTATTCGTAACTAATGATGTTCGAATGGCTTACTACAATTCAGAGTATACATATCAATCTATTAGATAGGAGAATAATTTCATAATATAAATGTTATATAATATGATTTTTTTGTTTTAATTTATCGATTCACCAATTAATCTAATTTTTTTTATTATTAGCTAGTTTTTTCCTGTTCATTAGAATTTTTAATTTATTAAGTAATTTTCTTTTTTAAAGGCACCAATTTATGATTTTTAGTGAAAATACCTCAAGATACATGGGCGGTCCGACAAGTCCGAAAAAAAAAATGTATTTATATAAACTTAATTTTTTTTTTTTGCTTACCAAAAATTCTTTATTTTTTCATTGTGTAATATATTGTTGGAAGAATATTGTCGACCATATGAAGTAGATTGTAGGAAGAAAGTCTCGATGGTAGTCAACAAAGGTATCAAAATAGCAGAAAAAACTATTCAATGATAACCAACGTTTCGCCCCACTTTGCAGGGCTATATAAAAACGTTGTAAGAAGTGAAGTAACATTACAATAAATATACAAAGAATATAAGAGAATATGTAAAA
>NW_027116286.1:149230-165278 GCF_000696795.3 Halyomorpha halys
TACAATTCTATCACATATAGCTGTATTTATTAATAATTAGTTTTCTACCCACCTATATTAATACTTCCTTAACTTAAGCTAATTATTTTTATATTGTTTTTTTTTTACATATATTATTGCTTTCTTTGTTCATTTAATCTAATGATCTGTCACTTCTTACAACGTTTGTATCTGGTTTTCATTTAGTCTTGAGGAAGCCCTGCAAAGTGGGGTATAACGTAAGTTAACATTAAATAGTTGTTTCTGGTATTTTGTACATTTATAGGGCAACACTCGAACTATCTTCCAACAATGTAATATATAATATATTTTTATTCTTAATTTTATACATTATTTCTCATTCACAACATATTTACAGTATGATTAATATAAATATAAAAGCTATGAAGCTACTTCTACTAGACCAAAAAAATCAAAATTTTTCATGTTTAGTTTTTTCAATCAACAATCTATAATTCTATAATCTAATAGAGTTTTATACGTTGTTACGAACTAAAAACAAAACACTACCAATTGAGTCAAGTATTAAAACTACCACATCCCCATACATTTAATTATTTTTTTAATAAAATAATTTCCTTTAACATAGGGACTTATAAATAAAAAAATAAATGGCGGTGATGACCAGCGATGTTTTAAGCAAATTAAAAAATACCAACTACTTGATAGTAGTGAAAATAATGTTTCCCATAAACATATATATATATATATTTGTAGATTGAAACCACTAAAGAAGTTAAGTAAGGACTTTGGATAAAAACTAATTTAATTTTTCTTTTTGGTAGGGTACATGATATGAACTGAATAAGGTAAACATTTTATTCTCTAGTATCCCTTATATGTTTTTGCCTTTTACACGGTCGCTGATTTAGAATGCACAAGATAAAAGACGATGAAGAAGACGAAAATACCGAGGAAAAGGGAGGCAGAGGAGAGGGTTTCTTCTCTTTTATTAAATCTTCCTTTTATACATCTCAAAGGGTCATATACTTTATGAAATGGTTATTAGGATGAGCTCCCTTTAATTTAATGTCATGGGAGGGGAATTTTCATTTCCTCGCAGAATTTAAGTCCTCTTCTTCATAATTAATTATTTTATATTCATTATTTTCTCTCCTGCCTGCCCTTTCACAAAACAAATTTATATTGCTTTGAAAGAAAATTCGCCCTTTCGCAAAATGGGAGAAGATTTACTGAGAGTAAATTTCATCCTTGGTCGTATAATATTGAGGCCAGTGTACCTTCATAAAATATTATAAATGTTCTCTCTTCATGTTGTTGCCATTTAACTAGAAACCCTTAAATGATGAGTCCCCCCCCCACAAAAATTGGGTTTTGATTATTGCCTCTTGTTTCCATAAAGCTTTCAGTGTATCTAAGAAGAGAATTTGAAAAACTAAAAATTTTTTTCACTTCCTCACCGTGTCCAACACCCTTGATAAGCCACTTTAAAAATTAGTTAGTATCAAATAAGCTATGGTTTCTTGTCATGAGCTCACGGACTATGGTGGTGTGCTTAGGATATTGTGGTTAGATTCTTCACAGGAATTAGATTGGTTACTGTACCGGATTTTGCTTTTAAGTTTAAACCAGAAAATATAGTAGGTATATATAAAAGAATTTTTTTATACATTTTATCTCAGAGGATCTAGTCATCAACTTTTCTTTCATGACATAAGACCTTTGCCATTCTCTGGAATAATCGTCAATAGCTTCCGTAGGGTCATACAGAAATTTCACTATTGTCACTAACTAGCCAGTTAATCACGGAAGGTTTGGAGATAGAAGCGTAATCCGGAATTTTCGCCCAAAACGCGTACCGATATCTGCTCCGGTGAGTGGAGCTCTCCAGACCGCATGAGAGATACAGCAGAATGGTCCGGCGAATATTGCCACTTATAAATTATATGTCATCGGCTACCGGTGCCGTCGGAAATGCACCGTTCAAAGGGTCGTATCGATTAGTGTGAAATATTCTATACATGCTATCTAGCATCTATTGCTGAGCCGGCGACAATGGGGCCTATCATGCCGCCCGGGTTCTCCACACTAATGTGCCGCTGGTGTTAACTGCCTTCTCGGTTCTGGGCTCCGGGAATCCATATTTCCTCAAATATCATTCAATGATTCGAGACTCAGAAAGTCAAAAATATAGATCGATTTTTTTTTAGGCTATTATATTAATATTTCCTCCAAAACTACTTTAGAATCCTTGAAGAAGTAGAACAGGAAAATTCTTCGAGTTTTTAAATGTCCTTTTGGGACATAGTTCTATCTGGATTGATATGAGATGGTCAGGGTGTAGGAGGATACGGTCAGCAAAGATACACAAATAAACTATACATATTTATTTTTAAAAAAATATGAAAATATACAAATAAGAAGAAAATAATAATCCACAAACTTGGAAATATACATAACAATCTATTTATATTCAAGTATATAACTAACAGAAGAAAAAATTCAATATTTTAGAGGTAAGAATTTTATAAAACTGATGACAAAAAAAACAGACAGTGTTGAAGTAGATAAAGAAATAAACATGATAAAAGGTGCGAAAGAAAATGTAAATGATGAGTAATTGAATTAACATAATAAAATTTGTAAGTAATATTTAAAAATAACGAAAAACAATTTAAATCAACATAATACGTATGAAAGAAAATGATATATTTGATACAATCTGCAAGAAAGAAAACGGAATATATTTTAAAACTGATAAAAGATACACAAAAAAATAAGCTTAAATAAATTTAGAATTTTCGGAGAAGTAAATAAAGAAGGAACAAGAGAGAAGAGATATTTGAGAGTGGAAAATTGAAGAAACGTTTAAACAAAACAAAAAAACTTATTGATTGGCCACTCTAGTGAGTAGAGACCATTTTTTATAAAAAAATATTTTTAGATAATACTTTCATATTTTATTGTTTTCATTCAATTACTCATTATTTACTTTTTCTTCCGCATCTTTCATTATGTTTATATTTATATTTACTTGAACATTGTCTGTTTTAAAAAGAAATATATATTATTTATTTTGTATAATTCTTACCTCTACAATATTATATTTCATCTTCTATTAGTATCAACTAATATCTACTTAATTTATTGTTATGTACATTTCTATGATTGTTTTTTATTATTTTCTTTTTATGTAAATGTTTCTCTAAATTAAGGCTGTTATCTCGTTTTCTTTTTCACCCCTAATAGTACAAGAGCCAGGAAGAAAAAAAGGAAGTTATCTCACCCCAATTTTTGATTACTCTAATGAAAACTAGGTATAATTACTAGTCAAAATTGACGAGTCTGCCAAGTATAGGTAGGGGGGAAAAATGGCGGCTGTTTCAAAACCTTAAAAAAATATTAATTTTTCATTCGGAGCTCTATATCTTAAAAAATAACAACAACACAAGAAAATTTAAGAGAACGTCATTTAAAGAAGTGTAAATTTTCTGAAATATTATCCCTAAAACAGCTATTTACGTCCAATAGTTTTTGAGATATAGCTTTTTAAAAAGCAAAATTTCTTTAAAATCTACTGAAAGATTAGTAGTTAGTTAATTTATTTTGAGAAATCTATATCTCAGGAAATATGTAACGTACTGATGTCTATAAGCACTCAAATTAAAGCTAATTTAATGGATTATAAAAAAAGTTATGGCCATTACCTTCCTAGGAATAGCAGTTTTCATGAAATTTGCTAAGATAAATTGATTTATAGTTTTTCGGACAATAAATTTTATTTATGAAAAACTTCATTTCAGAAACCATTGGACGTACAGATGTCTGCTAGCGCTCAAATTAGAGGTAGTTAAACTTACTACAAAACAGTTAATTATGTTATGATAAATATAAATAAACTCACAAAATGTTAATTTCTAGTTGTTCGTATGAAATTTGGATTTTTGAAAAAAAAAATATATCTCTATATCGATAGATTTCATGATATTCATACATGAATATAAATTTGGCAAATGATAATTTGTCCAAACAATTATAAATCAATTTATTTTAGCAAATTTCATGTAAACTATTACTCCTACGAAGATAAACATCATAAACTACTTTATAGCTCATTAAACTAGCTTTAATTTGAGTGCTAATAGACATCTGTACGTCAAATGGTTTTTGAGATATAAATTCACTAACTACTGAATGTATAAATACAGGATTTTCGTGTATATTGATGGCGGACATGAAAAAAATAAAATAAAAAGTCATTACAATAATTGATATAAAAATTCTAAACAATCTCCAGTACCATAATATTTGGTAAGTTCTTAATATTCAAGAAGAAAATCTTACATTGCAAAAATTTGTTACGCATTAATGTATTTACCAAAACATGTTATTACATTGTTAGAACTTCATTAGAAGGTTTAAATCGTTGTACAATAAATAATCATTGGACAATAAATACTCTCTCTTAAAAAAATTAATAAATAAAATAAAAATATACATAGCAAAATTGATTTTATAAAAAAATTCATGTAGAAAGCCTAATTTTTCTTTATTTTCTTCAGCGGCGTTTCGCCGGTTCAAGTATAATACAAAAAAATAATGATACGATTAGGTATATACGGAACTGAAACAGGACATCTCATGTTAAGCGTTTAAAAATACCTAATAGGAGTAGTTAATACATCAGACTAAGACATACATCATTGCCTAGGTCCTTTTTTTACTAATTTTTACAGCCTACATCGCTGCCTGGAATAGGATCGATATGGTATTCAACCCCCTCATTACACATCGCCGTGCCCCTTGTCTAATGCCCCTCTTCCTTCCTGACGAGCTACGGGCAGAGATAGGACGGTACCTTGGACGTGCTATCTGATCCACATGGGAAATGGGCCATAGGTGACCCCGCCCTGAGGGCAAACACAATGACGCGCAGACAGACAATGACCCATGACACGGGTTTTTACCATTAGTGGAATTGGTGGGTGTGGGTTACCCGCAATATGGCCGAACCAATCTTACTAAAACACTTTGCGACGGCCATATTTCACTTGCAGTTCCGGCGGTGTCTTTTTACCATTTGTATCTCCTGTCATTTGTTAGCTTCGCCATTATCTCCTTCTTTACAATGCTGCCACCTTTCAGCCGGTTCTGAACCAATACAGCTAATGCCTTTGCCTTGTTCCTCTGTTTGGATATAGCTAATGTTTCGCTTCATTTTCCCTTAATGCTCTCACTGTTGATCGGACTGTTTACCTCAGGACAACACAGTTTTATGTTACCTCTGGGGATAAATACAGTTTTATACCATGTATTTTTGACTCATCCTGCGACCCCTATAGCGATCCATTCAGAGCTGGATTGATTAATTCCCCTCCAAAATCAAATATTTACTTCTTGAAATTTCGATTGTAACTAGTTAGTCAAATGTCTCATAGTCTATGTAATTTTTAAAGGTCGAAAAAAAGAACCAAAACACATAAGCACTAGCATACACAAATACCTCTGCTAAATAACATACGAGGAATTTTCTATAAAAAAACTGATATATCCATTTCTACAAAGTATTTTGTAAAAAATTAAAAGGGTATCTAGATTAATTTAAAATTAAAATTTGTCCTTATCTAACAAGTGTTACATTTTTAAATATCTTTAGAAATATCTGTGATTAAGCAGAAATACGTTTTTGACGAAAACATCTTAAAACCTACGGAAAAGTTAATAGGAAGATCATTGAAAAAAATACGTTTAATGTTAAATAACAGTAACATTTTTCCATTATCGGAAGATAATTTGTTAGATAAACATTTTGAAATCCCCTAACTCATGTCCCTGAAAAAATCTTTTGACTGTCTCTCTATTCTTAAAATGATATATTCAGGGAACAAAAAGTTCACTACAAAACATATCAGGGACGTCGTTGCGGAAGGGACTGAGAGAGTGGGGTCACCCTCTTCCCAAATAATTGTAAAATCATTAGTTTGGAGATTTGAGAACTTACCTTAAACTGCGAAAATTTTGAAATTACAACAAAAAGAAAAATAGATACGTCCGATTCAGACAGGAAGATACGAATAACCTTTCCGAATTCCATAATTGCTCCATTATCTTTTGTTAAACTGTTGTATTCTTGGCATGAAGAGGATTTATATTTTTTATTCCCATTTTGAGAAAACTTAATATACGAATTTTCATTATGACAAAAAAATAAAAATGTTTTTATATATAGGAAGATGGTCCGGGTGTAGAGAAAAGAACTAAAATAGTAATAAAACTGTTTATTATGAGCCAACATTTCGGCCTACTTTACAGGGGTTTATCAGGGGTAAAAAAAAAATACAAAGAACTAAAATAATGTAACAAAGCAAGAAGTTATATAATATAAAATAAAAGTAAACTAAGATGTGGCTGAATATGATTATGTGAAATTTATATAAAAATGAACAAATAAAATAAAATTAAGATTTACAATTTCCAATTTATCTTCTTTAATTTACTTTGTTCATTTTTATATAAATTTTTTAATAATCATGTTTAGCCACACATTAGTTTACATTTATTTCATGTTATATATTCTCCTACTTTGTTTTTTATGATTTTAGTCGTTTGTTTTTTGTTTTGTTTTTTACCCCTGATATGAATAAATAATAAGCCCTGTAAAATGGGCCGAAATTTTGGGTCAGAATAAATAGTTTGATTACTGTTTCAGTTCTTTTGACCTCACCCGAACCATCTTCTTTTATATTAATAACCATAGTCAATCAATGTTCTTCCAAAAATGTTTTTTTTCATTATTTTTGTCTTTCTTAATCTTTATTTTTTTTTTCACAACGAAACCGATTTTTGAAAATTCTATTGCACCCCTTCTATCCTATTCGATTAGCATAATAAATTTACTAAGCAAATTAAAGTTGTCTATTTATATGAGCTAAGTTGTTAAAAGAATTTTTAAAAAAATCTTCGAAATACCTATTGCTTATTATGAAGCGCAGATTGGAGTAGAAACTTGGCAATAAATGTAATAAACACCTCTTACTTCCCTTTCTCTCAATATTTACAAATAAGATACCCCCGTACCTGATGGATTTGTGTTCTCGGGGATTAAACCTCAACTGCGGGTTCCATAAGCACGGTCCGTTTATTGTTAAAATAACAATAAAGTGCTAAAGGAGTGAAAGTTCACGCTTTGAGGAAAACTGTGAAATTTTAATTGAACGCTTAGGGGTTAAGCATTTGATAATCTTAAAATTCTAAAATTAAAATTACAGCATTAATTTATACACTAACCAATAGAACTTTCATGACCAGTTTTTTTTTTTTTATACGAGGAGAAGATGGTAGGAGGTGTGGTCAAAATAAACCACAAATAAGTTGATTTAACTTATTTAATCGTACCAACGTTTCGGCTAGAATTTCTAGCCTTCATCAGGGCTAAGAACAGAACAAGATACAACCAATGAATATTGAAAATATAAACAGAATGACATAAAGTAAATAATTTTACCGAATGGAATTAATAAAACAAAGTGATGAGAGAAGTGAAAAATAAAATGTATACATAGCTAATGGAAGAACCAGGTAAAATAACATAATTAAGGAAATAAAATAAAAATGAAGTTATATAATGCAAAGAAATATACTAGTATTAATAATTAATATATAAGTTATTAATAATTTAAAAATTAAAATTATGGACAGAAAAATAAAATTGAGAGAAAAAATATATATGTAACCATAATAATAGATAAAGAGGCAAAATATAAGTACAGTTTAACAAAAGAAATGGATAGAAAAACAATTTTTTTTTTAAAACAACAATAATAATATATGGTGAACATAACTAATACCGTGGGTAAGGAAAATTGAGAAAAGAAGAGGGGGTGGGGGGAGTAAAATAAAGTTAGGAAAAAAAAGAGAATAAAACGAACCTGTTAGTTTGAAATCTAACCGCCAAGTGGTTTCTGCGCCGGGAACGACCAAACTCCGAATTAAAAAATACGTTACAAGAATGTCTAAGAGTTTTTAAGGGGAAATTTTATTTTTTAATTTATTATTATTATGGTGTCACTGCCGAAAGACATTTATCGAAACATGGAAATCTACAGAATAGAAGTTGAAAAATGATAACGTTCAAGAGAATATATCAGAATAATTTCAACTCATTCACCTAAACTAAGATAAGAAAGAATAATTAATTTACACAATAAAATAATTATTTTCAAAATGTTGGAAATACATTAAACTTATGAAAAATCAGTATAAAAAGAGGCGCTGGAAAATCCACTTTAAACTGTATGGTAACATATTTCTCCTATCGTCTATCTTAGCGACTGCTGGTACTATCTTACTTTAATGATCTATAACCCTGGAAAGATGTTGCCTTGAGCATTTTGCTTATATTGGGAAATAAACATATATATTTTGCTAGTATTTCATCTGTTCAGTTTATACTCTTGTCTACCTTCGGTTAACCCTTTGAAGTTGTTACTCCATCTTTTATCTCCCCACTGAATTCAGTTTTCCACTGGCCTCCTCGCAATGGCAATACATACCATTTCTCTCACTAGGACACTCTTAACGTGACATCTTTTTTCTCTCATTTGAGTATTTTTCTTACCTGCACACCTCTTCTTAATTTAAATCATGAGCTGAGGCAAGAAGATCATAGATATTTTACGAAATCTAAATTCTTCAGCCCCTAAAGGAAGAGCTACAAATTTCAATTTCAAATTGCATTGAAAGTAATCGTAAAGATTTATGTCATCGTCAAATCCAATTATATAAAAAAAATTAGTAAAAATCGTCTAGTATAGGATAAATGCCTACGGGGGACAAAACAAATTGGACACACCTGCCGGGTCATTAACTGATTTTTATTGACTAGATAACTGCCTGTAATTTTTCCCTTTCTGCACTTCCTGTGAACTTCAATTACAATGAATTACGAATAAACCTAGCTATATATACATATATGTCTTTTAAGAATTTAAAGAAACGTCTGCTTATTATTATTTTTATTAAAATTATATATATTTTTTTAGTTTTATTCCTTGAACTCAGTTTTTTATTTATTATTACTATTTTATATCTTTCCTTCTTTTTGTTTTATGTCTTGTTTTCCTTTCCTTTAACTTGTATATATATCATTTTCTATACATATATCCAATATTACAGAGGGGAAATATATATATATATTATATATATATACACTTATATGTAGGAATGAGGTGTAGATAGTTGACCGTAGATTACTGATTGGAGAAGATGGTTGGGGGGTGCTGTCTGCAAAGAAAAACATTAATAAATATTTTTTAGGTTATTTATGTTTTGCTTTGCTGACCGCATTAGATTATACTGTTGGAATAAAAAAATATATTCAATTACTAAACCAGGTCAGTACATATCCTCCACTTTCCATTCATTCATTTCTTGCTCACTGATCTGGGGCAGCCGTTCATTAATTATTTTGAATTAATTTTGTTGAACATTAAAAGATGAATTGCGAGTTGTTTATTTGAAACTATATACCTTTGAATAAGAACGGACTGAATGAACTCTTCATTAGTTCAGTTTAATGACGCGCGTTTCGTTCTGTTTCATTCACGATTATTCCCACCAGCTGGTTGATTTGTCAGACTTAATAATATTTTTTCTTTAATACGCGATTTCACTAATAGATTCTTGAATCCAAAGACCCTTATTGAAGTGCAAATCTTTGCAATAAAAAATTAAGCAAGATCGGGGGTTGTAGAAATCCCGTTTGCAGACAGCCTGACAAAAATTGCTTGTATTTAGAATATAAAATAAGATATAGGATACTCTATCTGTTTTGAAAAAAGTGTTCTATATGTCTATAGAAGGTACTTCGTTCTTTGTCTATTTACAGTTCTCTACCAGTGGAGTTCACAGTTATAAGTAAATATAGTTATTAGTTATAACAGGATTTTAGTGCATTTATGATAAGTTATGGACTAAAATATACCTAAGAAAATTTCACAGGTGTGATATACTGAGAGAAATGCTGCGACACTTTTTCATCGTCACTCCAAGACGCTGCTGATCCTCTGAGATCGGTGATCCCCGAAGATCGGGCCTGGTTGCAGGCTCCTTGAGAATAATCCCGGGTGAATGATGTCCCCTGGGGAGAAAGATGCCCCGAGATGGATGAGGAAAACCTCTGAGACAAATGCCTTTCATTATTGAAGAGGTAGGGGTGTCTCTTAACCTGAGCCTTATGCCTCCCCACTTAAACCAGACAAATGACACGCGCTATAAATCAGAAAACACGCCATATCCCAGCCATCCACTCAGTTCACTCCTTGCTAATGTATTATATAAATTCAAACGGTTGGCAGGTCCATCACATAGTGTCTCAAGATCTATTCCTTCCCATTTGACACCTGGAAAACTTATTTGCTCTAGTACTTTGTCCCAAGATTATAATTATTCCTACTCCTGTCATAACTTATCTATAGTTGATTTCCAAATGTCTGTACAATAACGACTAACATTTTTTGTGATCTAAAAATTTTTAAAATATCTAATTTTTTTTTTCTAAATTTTCTCTTACCTGTATCTTTGATCCCTTTTAAATGAACACTTTTAAACCACCAGATATCACTGAAATATGAAATTAAGAAAGAAAAGTATGTCACAATCTATCGAAGAGAGTATTATTCTGGGGACTAAAAAATTGAATATTTTCAAAAAATGTCATTATACTTATAAAAATAAAACATAATATAATATTTAGTAAATAATCAATTAAATTTAAATTACATTTTCATTGTCGGAAGATAGTCCCGGTAGCGATCAATAAAGGTATCAAAATAGTAAAAGAAAACTATTGTTAACCAACGTTTGCCCCACTTTGTAGGGCTGTCAGATTTATTTATGAAGAAGATTTTTAATTGATACTAACCTTTAGTCCTTAAAGATCATTAAAAATCTTATAAATTTTAATATCTAAAGAGATTAAACACTAGGTTAAAAGCTATAAATTTTCCAATTTCCAGATTTATGCCTCTTCTGAGAGTAGGTTAGAATTTCTTCTACGTCATTCTCCTTCTTGATGAAGGAGTCATCAGAAAAAGGATAGAAAAAGATTCACTGCTCCTGAGTTACCGAAAGAGTTACCAGCAGTTTTATAATTTTTAGATTGGCTTTTTAAGTTGAATTACCAAGTAATTTGGCTGTCAAAATTTTCCCGAGATAACTTATTCGAACATACGAGTACAGAAAAAATATCTCACCTTTACCTATCGCAACATATACCCCTGTTTCTGCCACTGTTTTAATATCTTACATACACAATTAATTTAATGAAAATGAATTATTTTATTAATTTTGAAATATAATTTTTAAAAACCGTTGAAATGAGACTCATCAATTTTAAACCTCTCTTTCCCCCTTATATTTTACACATTTTTAAGTAATTTATTTTTTTTTTCATAAATTTCATTGATATATTTACTTTCTATATCTGTAAATATATATAAAAGGCATTGTTCATTTATGTTGCCTCAGTAAAGTAATCTACTGGATCGGTTACCTTGCATTTTGTAATAAAAATGCTTAGTGTTGTTTTGGGAAAGTTGTAAGCTATCGAAATCAATAATTTGAGCACTAGAAAGATTTTTGTTTGTTCTGATATTTGAGGATTAGCTTCAATTAGGGATGTGAATAGACCAATTTAATTATGTATATCCAAGAAAATTGCTATGATCTTAAACTAGAATAAAGCAATAATTACAATTTATTTAACCGAAACATAAACATTTTATTGTGTATATAATTATTTAATTTTAACATAATATAATAATTTATTATAAAATATGAAGAAGATGCTCTGGGTTGCGAGCAAAAAGAACGAAAATGTTTTTCAACTATTTATTATCCGACGTTTCGCCCCACTTTCATTTTACTACTTATCATCCCTATTTATCATAACTATTCATTATTATCATAACTATTTATCATCCCACACATCAAGGCTGTTGAAGATGATATCTGTCTGTTTGACAGAATATTGACAGAAATTCTATTTAGCTACTATCTTGAACAGCACTGATGAAGCCCTGCAAAGTGGGACGAAACGTCGGATAATAAATAGTTTTTGTTCTTTTTGACCGCAACCCCTACCACTTTTTTCATATTTTAAATTATACGGTCAACTATTTACACATAAATATTAATTTATTGCTTAAATAAAATAAACTGTTTCCAATTAAGTCCAAACACTATTACGTATGATTAATACGTTAAATGTCCAACGTTCCCCATCTTTACTATACATTAACACCTCACATTCAACCCATAAAATTATTTTGGATGTTATTCTGTCTAATAAAATTAGTTAAATTAACCATTTTTGTCATTTTTTTAAAATTTAAATTCAAAACTTTTAATTGCAGATTAACACTATTATCACACTATATTATTTAACCTCCCAATCAATCATTGAAACAATAATATTGTGTATAAGTGAATCTGTGATTAAAAGCTCTAAATTTAAAAGAAAAAGTAGATAATATAGGTTAATTTGACTGATTTTATAAGACCTGGGCAGAATAGCCTGCAAAAAAAATTAATAGTTGGATGTGAGATGCGAATTTAAAGTTAGGATTCTCCTTGAGGATGGACAGGTTGTCCGAAACGTTAGAAATTTTAAAGAATTAATTAAGAGTGTTTGATAATTGATAATAAAAATCGAACTTTCAATTGTGTTCATTTACTCTCTCCTGCCTATAGCCTGGTCAGTTGGGATGAAAAACAGATAACAAGAATTATAGATACTGAGATAGTAGGATCCCGGCATATGCTCAAAACCCGTAATAAAAAACACCCAGCTGTAATCAAAACAAAAATAATTACAAAGACTTCCCACTCCCGGGTTTAATTATGCTTTTTTCCCCCTCGGTGGAATTAATGAGCCACTAATCGCTGTGTTATATTTACCTGCTCGCACCTGTCTTAATCTGTTTGTTTTTATAATCAGCGGTAGGTGAGGCCCCAGGTGCCAGGAAAAAAAGAAGCATTGTGTTACCAACCCTTCCCTTTTTTATGTTTCTCTTCCCATTTGTCATTTGTTTCTTTTCGTTTTCATGACTGTCACTCTTCGCTCAATTTAAATTTTTATTAAATTGTTAATAACTAAGAGTGGTAAAAAAAAAAATTGAAATATTTATATACTTCATTGATTTATATCAGATATTGTATCACCTTTTCAGAAGTACGAGGAAGTGAACACAACACTTAATTTTTAACTTACACTTAATGATTTATTTTCATATAATACCATATGTGCAGTTTATTGTAAAAGTGGTGTAAGTCAAACCTGAGTGTTATAAGATATTAAAAGTTTAGTAGTTCTATGAGCAAGAAATAACAACTTCTTCATTTGAAGCTAGTAATTTACATTGATTTTCAACTATTTAAATTAATGCTTTTAGTAATTAATTATTTTGGATGTTTTCTTTTTATTATAAATTTCGAGTAGAACGGAATGATATACACCAATTTTATTCAACGGCTCATATGTTATTTATTTTTTGTTTTGGACTCCCTGGTTATCATGCATCATCACCTGCATGACAATTAGCTCTGAGGACATCTGATATTATACATATGTGTTTTTTTATATAGTTTTGACCTATTTATTTGTATTTTTTTAAACTTGTTTTATTAATTTATTTTGACTTAATTATATATATTTTTTAAATTTATATATTAGTTTTTTTAAACTTATTTATTTGGTTTTTAATTGTTCTACTGCAGTGGATATTTTATTTTTGATTCATTTCTATATTTATGTTTGTTGATAATTTTCGTTTAATTTGCATTGCATTTGTTTAACGGATTGAACACGTGTTAGGAATCACTGAAGAAGGGAGGTATTAGAGTGCTGAATTGAGAAAATAGCGTAGAGTTAGAAACAAAAACATTTGTTTGAACTTAACCAGTTCTATGATAAAAAGAGAACTATGAATTTCTAATTCGTGTCTTCGTGGTATCATGGTAGGACTCAGACAAGAGCTTCAGCGAAAATACTGTTTCCAGAGGTCCATATAAGCTTACATTTTATGAAAAGAACGTGTTCAAGATGGTATCAACCGTTCATCTGCGTACTAACAACTAGGTAGTACGTTTCTACAGACCCTTACAACAATGGGCAGCAATAACAAAGACGTCTGCAAGATGTTTCGCCAATTAGCACTAACACCTGCAGCCATCACTCAATGAATCCTTCCATGATCGACTACCAACACCTGCTCACCGTTATCTTGGTGGAATAATGCCTCAGGCGATGGTGAAGAAAGTTTGCAGCATAGAGGTTACTGTTCTATTCATATCCGCAGTTCAGCAAAGAATATTTGCTTTTCCCTTTATTTGATTCCCTAATAACGTAGTGATTATAAGAAAATAAACAATGTTGAGACTGTATGGATATTTTAGTATTATAATTGTTATAAATTTTTATTTTATTTTTTACCCAACTCATTTCTGAAAAAATAATCGTTATTTGAAACTATCAGAAATGAAGAAACCTTTATTTATTGTAAAATGGCTAGAGATGTTAAGAATATTTTATTTTAAAAAAATAAAAAGATAATTATGAAAAAAATTAACCTACAATATCGAAATAAAGTACGAAATGATCCGCTGGAACATGTCTGACGGTTTTATATCGGTTTCTCTTGCTGAGCTATAAAAAGTGCGCTCTTTGTAGCAATAGAGAAAATCATTTTAAACCTGAAAAGATATTTCCTACATTCACGCCCTAATGAAAGGCACATGGTCAGCATTGAAAACCAAGTAAATTATTTTCCCGGTATTTTCACACCTTGTGTCCCAACACCCCCTACCCCTACGTAGGAGGTAATGTTGGAGGGATATGGTATCGCACTCCTTGCAGGCCCTTGCTAATCCCAACAGAGGACTACCATCTTTGTTCCTTTTTCCCCCGCTGGGGTATTAAAGCGGAATGGTCGGGCTCCTCGCACAATGCCTCTCTGATAAAATTTTCTCTCAAACGGACTTTTCCGGAGTTACCATGACAATAGGGCGGGAGGATATTCTTCCCTTAGCGGGGGGGCTTAGACAAAAGCTGTCAGGGAGGGGAGTCCGCCCACCTCCAAAAATGTCCGTATTACATCGTCAATAAAGGTAATAGCATTGTTTGGCATTTATATATTTTTTTCTTTTCACATTTATAGTCTTCTAGAATTTAGATTCATATTTTTAATTTATCTTTTTTAATATTTATTGTTATACTGTCCTCCCTTATAGGAGTAAATTCAGGTATTGATTCATTTTCGAAAATAACGTACTAGTACAAGAGTCCGGTGGAAAAAAAGTCAGTTATTTTACTCCACTTTGTAATATCTATGATAAAGACTACGGATAATTACAAGCCTAAATTGACGAGTCTACCAAACATAGTAAGGGGCAATACCAAATGGTGGCTGTTTTAAAACCTCAAAAAAAAAAAATTAATTTTTCATTTGGATTTCCATATCTGTGAAACTACATACAACACTAGAAAACCTAATGGAACATCATTAAAGCAGAGAAAATTTTCTAAATTATGAGCTCTAATGGAGTTGTTTACGTTCAATAGTTACCCAGACAAATTTCTTTAAAAAGCAACATTTCATAAAGTTAAACTGAAAAATCAGTAGTTGCCTTATTGCGGAAAATCTCAGAAACATATTAGACATACAGGGGTCTGCCATCAATCAAAGTATAGCTAATCAAATGTAACATAATGCAGTTTACAACCTTTATTCTAGTAGGATTTGTAGTTTTTATGATATTTTTTTAAAAATAAATTCAAAGAGTATTTATTTCTAGTTGTTTGATAAAATTAAAATAATTTTAGTTTCTTAAAATTTAATTTATGAAAACCCATTATGGGCAAAATCCTAGAAAAACTCTTATTAAAACGCCTCTATCCAATCCTTGACTCATATCATGTTATTCCTGATCACCAGTTTGGATTTAGAACATCTCATTCTACCATACAACAGAGTCATCGAGTGGTTGATGTCATATCTTTCACATTGGAGCGCGGTATGTACTCCACGGG
>NW_027116286.1:166213-172045 GCF_000696795.3 Halyomorpha halys
CACCAATGGGTGGTTCCTTCCCAAGATTTTCAAGTGTATATGAAACATACTACATATTTACCTATTGTATTATTTTGTACAGTTGTAAATTACAATAAATAAATAATTAAAAAAAAAAATTATGAAAAACTACATCTCAAGAACCATTAGCCATGCAGAAGTCTTCCAGCACTTAAATTAAAGATAGTTTAATATAAAATAAAGTGATTATAATGTTTATCTTTCTAGGGGTAGTAAGGTTTATGATATGTGCATATTTTTATGAATTTTGCTTTTCATGTGAATTTCGAATTATTTTCCTAGCTACTAGAAATCAATTTATTTTAGCAAATATCATGGAACTACTAATCCTACGAAGATAAACGTCATAAACTACTTTATAGCACTAAATATAAACTTCAATTTGAGTGCTAATAAACATCTGTACGTCTCATGATTCTCAATGTACAGATTTTTCACAATAAATTCAGTAACTACAAATTTTTCAGTACATTTTTTATGAATTGTCGTTTTTCGAAAATATTGTATCTCAGAAACAATTGAACGTAAACAGCTCTGGTTGGTCGATGTACGACATGTCACAAACTCACAAGAGATCATAACACACAAACAAAGTCAATCCTTTCCGGCCGGACCCGCTCCATTAAGACCCACATGGAGTGACGGTCCTATATCACTTTTGAAATATTTGCTTAAAACGGAAAGAGTAGAGTTAAGATAGTTGAAATAAAAGATCTATATTGCGTGTGATTGGAAAACGCAAGGTGTTGAGAACCGTCGCTCCCTGGGGTTCGGGAAAGATTGCCTTTTTTTAGAGTTATGATCTGCAAGTTGTATATCGACCAACCTATCCGCTATAATTGTCTGTTTGAAAAGTGGCTCTGAATGATGAAAAAAACATTGAATTGGTATTCATATTTTTAGGGAGGAATAACCTGTTAACGAAGATTTAACCTCATTGACTACCTCAGATTAAAACTGACTCAAACCCAAAAAAAATAAAAATAAAAAAATATGAAACATGTGCGTTTATAACTATTGCGCTGTTTAATGTAGAAGTTTTCATTAAAATAATCCTTCAATCTAGGCTCAGCGTCACTCTTCCAACACGTTCTGCTGTACATCATTTCGTTGGATTTTTAAACTATGCATGAAAAGTTTTTTGTTTTTTTTCATTCCAATAGTTACTAAAAATTATACTTACATACCATCTACATATCTTTTATTCTTCGCTACGTTTTTCTGATGTCTTAGCTTCGTGTAGGTAGACAGAAAGCGCTATTTGAAACAAAGGAAATATCTTGCCAATGTTTTGTCTTTAGATTATAATCTACATCGGAGTAATAGCCTTGATTATGTACGTACTATAAGGAACGGCACCCCTCGGTACGGTATAAATTGGAAATTAAAAGGTTATCAAGCTGAATATAAGGGTGTATTCCATTTAATTCGCCAAACTCCCTCCCTCCCAAGGAAGGGTGAGGTTATTAAAGAAGAAGACGAAGTGCCTTGGGCTGGGAGAGGATCATATTTCTCCGTCAGGGAGGCCATATTGTTTTTCCCAGTTCCGTAATTGGTCGGAGAGAGGAAGAAAAATGAAGGCTGTGCTAAGAAGCATTGTCTTGGTTCCTCTAGCCAGATAAGACCTTCCCCTCTGCTCATTTGTTAGCTGTCTTAACCCTCTAGGTTTTCATTTATACAGTTTTCCACCGGAGCGAGGGATAAATCACCCCTTCCTGGCGAAATTTCAATTTCCCGGAGATTACCCTGGGCTGCGGCGGTGCGGTCGAGGAAGAAAGGAAAATCTGAGGTAGTGGAGGATATTTGTGGTGGGGAGGGGAGAAGGAGAAAAGGGAAACAATTAAAATATGATCCATCTGTATGATCCTTACGATTCCTTTATTTGAAATATCTGTTTAGGAGTTATTGATTAATAATTTGTGAATTAATTAGATTGTGTTTTCTAAATAAATATTTTTTAGCATGGTGTGATATTCCAGGAAATAAATTTTGGAACTTTTCCATTACAGATATCATTATTATTTTAATTAGGAGTCGAAAGTTGCTGGGATAAAAATTATTTATGTATATAATAATATTTGTTAGAATTGAGGGTTCAAAAAGCAATAAGGCATTCTTATTTTATAGAGCTTATATTGCACAATAATCTGTTTTAACTATTTTGATTTCTATCCAAAATGATACGTGTATTTATATCTTTTTTTTATCCTAGCTTAAAGAGGAGTACAAAAAAAAAATCTGTACAGCTACAATCCATGAAGGGTGGATCCATAAACCAATGTTTGTGCAAGGAGGTGATTTCGTCAGAATCACGCTTAACCGTTTAGGAATTTTCTTTACTATTTTAAACTAATTGAATTTTTTCCAGGCAAAAAAGACCTTAAAGGTGGACGGTCTTGATTTTGGTTGCAAGGGTTGGTTACCTTTAGATAATACTCAGTATGTCAAAAATGACCAGCGAGGAGATCGTAAGAAAAAAATATTTTTGTTCAAATGATTCTGTGAAATAGTTTTATAATCTCTATTTTCTTTTTAATTAGTTGAATAAATTTAATATATTTTGTTATAATATCTATATTTCTTTTAATTATAATACTTCAATAATACATTACATACTTTTTCTTTCATCTTCAGTGAATTAACAAAATGAACTTTAAAATATTTCAGGTTCACTTTCCCGAAAGGAGCCAAGGGAATGCCTCGAAGCTTTAATGTGACGAGAAAGGCGTCAAAGTGTAAGAATGTTATTTAAGAGCTAGGGGGTGGTTAAGGTGTAAGGTTTTAGGGTGAGTAAATTCGACGGGGCTTCGAGTCTGAAGTCTGGAAGAGGACGAGTTTAGAAGGGGTTCCATCAATCTTTGCAACCTGTCTTCAGGCACTCTATCGGGGACCTTTCAGGTCTTTTCAGGTTTTCCATAGAGTCCTTCTCTAACAGGGATTGACGAATCTATTCAGGTTTATTGAATCTTGTTATGCCAAGATTCTAAGGAACCTTTCGAAACTTTTGAATTTGATTACCTTCGCCTCTCAGTTTGTTTATTGAGAATAAATAAGCTTTATTTTTAGAATCGCACATTAAGAACATTCCCACATTTTCTTTCCTTCTTAGAAATAAAATACTGAAGAATGAATACCAGGAATTAATTTTTATTTAAATTAAATATTCCAGGGCGTGGATAATAATGCTATTTTTTAAAATATAATATGAGACAATCCGGTGATTGCCGATCTGACCAACTTCTCGAAATCATTCCTAATATTGTCATATCTATACTAGAATATGAAACTGATTTAATATCAATTATTGATATTGATAATAAGGATTGAATAATAATAATGATAATTATGATAATAATAATTGTGATAATGATAATTATGATTGAATTATAATAATCATAATTGAATAATAATGATATTGATAATATTAAATTATAGTTAATTTTAGAATTCCCTTATCTTTACAGGTTACAGCCAGTTTTTTTTTTAATTATGCACAGAATATTTTAGTTAATTAATTAAGTTAGAAGGTCGTTAAAATATTGATTAATATAAAAAACACAGTATTTAAATATAATAATACACAAATAAAATTAAATAACTCAATAGTATAAATCTATTTTGTATGTGGCCTATCCATTGAGAGAGAGTATTGTCAATTTTCTAGCCTTTCTTGAGGGCACCTGGTTTGGAATTTTCATTGGAATGTGGTACTTTAGAGTACAGATTTTAATAGCAAATCAGATTTTAGGAATAATTCATATGGAGTACATTTTTGACCGACGCCTAAACTGTTATAATTTAAAATTTAAACTCCTACATTATGAGTAGGGAAACAATCAGTTATTATTAAAAAATCTGTTATAATTAAAAAATAAACTCTTTCGAGCCAATATTTTGTTAACAAGGCCTCATGATTGATTGATTTTTATGATATATGTTTGTTTTTATTGATAAATTGTTTATCTGTTCATCATAGGTTATGAATCTGCATTATTGATTTTAAATTGGTTATATCCATTTTTCTAAATTTTATATCAGGACAAATATAAAACAACAAATTATTTACTTTTAGACAAACGAAAAGTTTGAAATGGTCTTCTATTAGGTTTATAGGGTGAGCTCAAACTTTAGAATTTTTTTTTATTTATCTATTTATTTAATGTGATTTGCTTCTGTACAAGTAATCAATACAATAAGTAAATATGTTATATGTTTCATTTACACTTGAAAATCTTGGGAAGGAAACACCCATTGGTGGTACTTAAAGTATTAATTTAAATTAGAAGGTCCCGTGGCCATCTTTTTTTTAAGAGGCCTCGGATGGTTATCAGGGATTGTTAAGGATGAAAGGAGCTGAGAATTTTTATTTTCCATACATTCTTCATTACCTGAAAATTAAGTATCTAGATATGATGTCACTTTATATTTACACTTTTGGGGATGGTTAGGGGTGGTTGAATGCCCCCCATTCAAAGTTTTATTTTATTTGTAGCTTTCAAGCTTTTAAGCTTGTTTTGATTTATTTGATATAACAGTCTCGTATAAATTTCTCATAACTCAAAGAATCTCGCTTAATAACTGGGAAAGCAGCGATGGTATTCCTGACCGTGGAGTAGATCTGGACGCGGATACCCTCTTGTAGCAGGAGAGATAGATCTGGCTTAACGAACAAGAAGAAGGAGGTCCCATAAGAAGACCTTTAAGACAAAACAAACGAAAGAGACATGGCAAAGTAAACTAAAGTCCAACTGCCGGTGGAATTTTCTCATTAGACGGAGAACCGGAAAGACTCAAGTGCCCCTAACTCTTCACAGGCTATAAATAAAACTAAGATTTATTAACGACTCACTACCAACTCAAGAACTCTTCAACTTCTTCTTCGCGCTCCGTTTGTTGGCTTAGCTGTTTACTGCGAGTCACGCTACAACAAGACCATCAGAAACACCCTTATAAACTTCTTGAAATTAACACAGATATATTTTTATGTTATTCAATTATACATAAGAGATTTGGGAGAAATTTAAATAGGTATATTAAAAACTTATTTTTTCTTGATTTTAACTTTTTATTGAAAACTTTCGTAAAGTTAATATGACAGTCAGTTAATTTGGTTACGAGATAAAGCGTTATGGCTTATCTATCAGGTGGAAGAATTTACTATCAGCAACTTTTCCTGTTATTAATTTCTGTACTGTAGTTCATTGAAATAGGTCTCTCTTCCAGCTTATTTTCAGTCACCTTCTCGTACAAGTATAATGTGTATTTCAGCGGTAGCCACTTCTTGGATTAGCTAGTTGGCAAGTCCATGAAAAGAAATATGTTGTTGAAATAGAGACTTCATAAATATTTATCTTGAAACGTAAGGTTTTTTTTATTTATTGCTATTTACAACTGAACATTATAATGCATTTAGTTAATCTGATCTAAGTTAAATTGGAGTGTTACAGGCGTGTAGAGAAACTACGCATTGGTAGCACTCTAATGACATTTTACATTAGCTGGTCTCGTGGCTATCTTCTTTTCAGGCGTCTCGGAGGATGGTCAGAAATGGAAGAGGATGCAAGATTAGAAACTAGGAGGTTTGAGTGGTTAGAGAGTTTATAATGGAAGGAGTAATATCTGGCTCGGGCTAGATCGGTTACAAAGGGAACATTAAGGTCTTTATGTATGATTTTATTTGTGACAAAGTAAGGAGCATTCAGGATTTTACAAAGGATTTTGGATTGTAAGGATTGAATACGAGAGGAATTCGAAGGTTTAGTGGAGCCCCAAAGCTCAACTCCATATGTACAGATTGGCCTTATTACAGTC
>NW_027116286.1:176750-178771 GCF_000696795.3 Halyomorpha halys
TATGTACCAGATATTCAATAACATCATTATAGGAGGGTATGAAAAAAAAAAATAAAATAAAAAAAAAATAGATGTGTTGGAGAAATAAAAAAAAAAATAAAAAACGCATGGATCTGAGGTAAGATCATCAGGTATATTATATAAAGATTTGAGGGAGTTATAAGCTCTGAATTCTGTCAGAATGTGTTTGACAGTAAGTTCTGTTCCGCAATTTTGGCATAACGGTGGAGGATCGTGGGCCATAAGGTAAACGTGGGTCAGGCGCGTGTGTCCTATTCGTACAGTCTTTAACAATAGGATATTAGGTAGATAAAAACAAATGTTGAATATATATTGTTATAGAATATTAAAATTTCTTGAATAATGTTACATAAGAAATTTTGGCATTAACATAATGTGACGAAGGACAAAATTTATTCAATATTAGGTCATCGAAGCGAAAAAGGTCTTCACAATTCATGTTTATTAATTGCCTTTTATTATTTTGACAGGGTTATTCTAATTATAATTATTTATTAACATTTGAAGGGGGCAATCTCTTCTGTTTATTACCTCCCGAGGGGGTTGAACGATTCGGCTGTCCTTTAAGATCGAGGCTGATCAATAGCTTATATGTTTATAATATAAAACACTATCCACATAACATAATATAGTATAATATACAAATAATATAATACATATAAAATAAGAATAAATTAATTATGGATTTTAAATATTAAAAAAATGCTGTGTTATAAGCAAAATAATTAAAAATTAATGTTACTTAAATTATATTAAAATTGTAAATTAATGATAAAAAATTATTGTTATATGATCTGGTGAGTCCTAACCTGTTGAAGGTAGGTTCTGTTTTTAAGTTGTAAATGTAAGTGAAGGAAGGAAAGTGTTTTGTAAAAAAGTTTTAAATCTAAGATAAAAATTTTTAAAAAAAAGTTATGTAAGTAAGAAATCTATTTAAAAACAAAATTGTATTTCATAAAGCGAATTGGACAGGATATAAGTCAAGAATTGAAGTAACGCTTCCCACGATAGTTCCATACCGTACACCAGATGAGGTGGATGAGGCAGTGGTGCTCCTTACATCGACCATCCGGGAGGCAGCAGACATGACTATCCCGAAGTTCTCACCTCTTCCCAATTACATCAGGAAGCCCCCGAGGCATGTTATTGTCCTCATTGGTCAGCGCAACAACCTCCGCAACATCTACATGAGGACCCATGATCATAGATTAAAATCGTTCATCAATTCGATGACTCGCCAGATTGCGAACCTCATGCGTGCTTGGAAAACCTCCCTCTGGCACGAACAGTTGAGAAGAACTCATGATGACCACCGTCAATTCTGGAAGCTAGTACGAACACACGTGACCAAGCGGAGGATGGTCCACCTGATCAGTGATGGCTATCTCCTGACACCCGGGGAACAGGCTAATCTTTTGGCCACAAGCTACGCTGCTCGGGATGCTGAGCAGTTTAGACCGTTTGTCTAGTAATTGCTGTAATAGTTGAAATCGACGTGCAGTTTCCTGTCTTTTCAGTCTGGTGTGAGGATTCCAGGTTAATCACTTGTCCAAATGTAGTCCAAGTTAGCGGATCTGTTCGACAGGGGTAAGAGTAAGATCATTAAATGAAACTGTAGGGCAGTCAGTAGGTATCCTGAGCAACTCAGTAAGAAAGTGCCTAACCGTAAGATCGTTTCATGACAGTGGGTGAGTCGAGTATGGCCCATCCGAAGACGGGTTAAAACATATCTGTAGCAGATTCATGTTTCTGGTTGGACGTTTCACTGTATGTTGGACCATTCTTAAATTGTTTCCTCTGGTGATGAACCATTCGTCTTGCCATCAATTATCTTTGATTTTCATGTAGATAATATTACGACTTAACATGTATTTATAGCTAGTCTGCCTTTTCTTTCCCGGTATCTCACAATGACCTGGCAGCCATAAAAACTTGGTAATAATTTTAATAGGTGTGTTCGTTCAGGTTATAACCTACAACCGAAAAAAAATATATATATA
>NW_027116286.1:187376-193961 GCF_000696795.3 Halyomorpha halys
ATATAAAATAAGAATAAATTAATTATGGATTTTAAATATTAAAAAAATGCTGTGTTATAAGCAAAATAATTAAAAATTAATGTTACTTAAATTATATTAAAATTGTAAATTAATGATAAAAAATTATTGTTATATGATCTGGTGAGTCCTAACCTGTTGAAGGTAGGTTCTGTTTTTAAGTTGTAAATGTAAGTGAAGGAAGGAAAGTGTTTTGTAAAAAAGTTTTAAATCTAAGATAAAAATTTTTAAAAAAAAGTTATGTAAGTAAGAAATCTATTTAAAAACAAAATTGTATGAAGTTATTATGATATTATTTTAATGATTATTTATTGTAAAGATGTGACAAAGGCAATTAGCCTGCAATTTTAAGATTTAAAAAATAAATGACATCAATATTGAAGGTGGTATCCTAGAGGGCCGAAACGTTGAAGAAATTTTAACGAATAAAAGTTGAGAGGAAAAAAATGATCAAAATTGTCTTAAATTGATAATAAACTAAACCACTCTCAAAAAATCATATATATAAAAAATAATTAATAAAACACTATATTAATCATAAATAATTATTGAATAAAACATTAGGCTGATAATTTTTTTTTTTTTTATTGCAGATTGTTTATTTCTTCTGTTATTTATTTTTTAGGAATGACGAGGACAGGGAATTTTGCTCTAAGACACACAGCATTTGTTATTTAGTCAAATCTGTAGAGTCGTTTAATGGCGTAGGAGGGCTTAACTAGGCGATAAATATTAGAGGAGTGTCACCTACTTGGCCTGTAACTAGACCAGGTCATACTAACAAGATTACCTCTGGGAGGCTCAGCGCGTCCGCCAATAAACAGTTTTAAAGTTTAGGTATTCCCGACTAATACCGGTAATTTTAGTTTGTAAATAATTTATCTTATACCTATTGTGTAGAAAAAAAAATGTTTAAAACTGGTCTTAGATGTTAAAAAAAAATATATAGACGAACCCAAAGGACAAAAGAATATGATAAAAATCATGTAAAGAATTGGCCATACATGAACGGATATTTGAGAAGGGCCAAGTCTGCGGGATTTTTTGCAGGTCGGTGGATTTTTAGTCTGTTACTGCCCAATAACCTAGTATCTATCTATCAATCTATCTAGTATCTATATCTATCAAATGTTCTATTTTGTAAAGTCAGCGGTCTAGGTTCATTCGTTATGGAGTAAATCCACCGGTTTCAGAATAAATCTGCGGACACAAAACTTTTGTTCTTTTTTAAAAGCTTAGGAAGGCGGGCCAGGGGTTTCAATTTTGTAAATAGATAACTGTATAGACGTGTCTCAATTCTTCTAATTATTGCTAATATTCTTAATGTATATATTCCATCTTTTGTTTTTTAATTTTAATATTAATGACATTATTCTTCACTGTTAATGATATGTTTATATGTTTGGGGGTCTTTAGGTTCAGTTAATAAAAATATTTTATTGGTTTCATATAGCTATCGCTGACAACAATTTTTCTTAACTAATTCTTAAACACTACAGAACACAATTATATAATTACTATAATTATATAATTATTAATTATTAAATGTATCGAATACAAACTAAGATTAATACATAGAAACATTATGTATTTTTTTCTATGACAGGTTTGTTTAATTTTTTTCTACTGTTGTACCTAATATTTTGGAATATTCTTAAGCTAAATGCAATTTATATTATATTGATTTATTTAAGGTTGGGTATCCATAATCCGTTGAAATATTGAATGCGTCATGGTAAAGATATAAATATTTTTTTGTTATACATATTAGTAGGTTACATCTGCGCCTTAGTATCATTTGAAAATGAGTATTCTTTTTTTTCAGATTAAACGCTATCCAGGTAAATACCGTTATTCCTTGAATGGTGATGGTTTAATTCAGCATGGTTCTCGTAAACTAAACTAAGTTCGTACTGAGAACGGCTGTGACCGATGAGTAAACAATAGTTTCAGAAAACCGTGGGTAATTATCAGTGCGCAGTTCCGTTTAATGGTAAAACTGGTTGAATCTACATGAACAGAACTGATTGTACTTATTTGATTAAATAGCTTAATATTTATAATTTATATATTAGTGACGCAGTTTGGCTCTGTGGTAAGGCACTGTGCTACTAACTCCAAGGACTCGGATTTAAATCCGGCTGACAGATTTATTCTGGTACTGTAGCCATGAGTCAACCCTGTGGATTTGGAATCTCTCAAGGGTTCACCTAGCCTCATAATTCTGTCCGAATCACCTCCTTGCATAACCGTTGGTATAGTAACAGTACTTCCTTATGAACCACTGAACCTACGACACCCTGAATGTTTTTTGTAATTTATATATTATTTTTAATTTTATTTTTTTATATTATTATTATGTTTTTCAAATGTTTTCTGAGATAGACTATCCTTATCTTCATACCAAATCAAACCAAGATTTTAGATTCCTATTTCTCATTCTTCTAATAACGAGGTATCCATGCCAAACAACAATCATACCAGATCTGATATACACAGATATTTAAAATACAAGATTACTTGTGAGAAAAAAAGTAAGGAACAATAAAAGAGACGTTGGCATTACCAGATTGAGGATTAGTCTTTCATATTTTCTTTTTTTTTTTAATAACCACTTCCTGGTCATTTCTAACATACAGGGAGTTATCTAGAGGAAATCAACCTAATCAAACTATGCTGGGGAGTCAAGTTTTCATTTTGTGGGACCGCCACATATATAAAAGTCAACTCTTCAGGCCGGATTCAAACCAGCACCTCTAAAGTCACGAGGCTTACTCCCCTCAGCTATGATCATACATATCCTACTCATGGATTCCTAATTATGAGTAAATCTTCAAAATGTGCAGTGTCCAAAACAGCTAACAATCACCATTATTCTGGACTTCCAGCTAGGTATTTGGGGTGGATAGAAATTTACGAACAAAAAGTATTAAGTAGTGAGTAAAGATAGTAACGAAAACATCAAGAAACTTATTGAATTTCTTAAAAAAACTTAACAAGATTTTTAAAAAATTACAAAGACAAGGATTTATAAATTAATTATAAATTATAAATGAAGAAAGGCACTAACGACCCATTCTGTTGATTGTCCATAAGAAATTTAATCAAACCTAAACTTTAAGTCAGGTTTATTGAAAATGTACTACTTCTGAGAAACTATCCATATTAACTATTCAACATTTATTTTTAAATACCTAAATAAACAAAGAAATCAATGATTCCAAAGCTAAAAAGATATGAAACTAAAACACTTGGACAATATATATATGCTAATGTCTATCTCAGTATAGTTGTCAGATGTCAAATGTTAAAATTTGAACAATAAGAGCACTATTGCTGATAACTGGCTTAATTACCAGAAATTAATTATGTCTCCACCCTTCCTGCCTAACTAACGTCAGTTAACTTATTTAGCGCCGACAGACAGATCGAAATTCTTTTTCTCCCCGCCTTCCTAATGACTTGGAGGACAGCTTATCCCCAAGAGATCTCTCGATTCATAATAGCCTACTTAGTACTGTAAGTTAAATACTGACAGGGCATTAGCATATCGCCATCTTGGCCGTGGAGACAATCGCACGGGTCCACCTCCTAGGCAACTGTCCTCCAACTCTTTTTCAACAACAGTCCTGCCAACATGATGAATCTAAATATTTCCTGCCTAGTCCGGGGCTATTATACTTTATAATTATCCAGTACAGGAAGGGCGTCATCCATTTTGAATATCCAAACGTTATTAACGCCGATGTTGGGATAGAACACTTACAAGCTATTGTTTATACAATATATCAGCTTCTATCAGCGGTGAAATATAACTACGTTCTTGTATTTGCATTTGTGCCGTGTAGGTAGTTCAGGTTGATAGGCATGCTGAATGGCATTGAAAAAGTCTCAAGTGTCTACAAGCTGTTCATCTGAGGATGTATGTTTCCACCCATTTTGCCAAGTTGGTAGCGACCAATAGGATCATGAGGAGGAATAAACAAGGTTTCTTTGTGTAAGAATTACCTAACTGTTACTTTACAACCTTCCATTATTCATCTAGAAATACAGAAATATTTATATTTTTTAGGGAGTGCGATGGCATTGTGATAAGGCACGATGCTATAAGTACAACTCCAAGCATGAGGTTCGAATCCGGTTGAACAGAAAATTGTTTTCTGTTACACTGTATCCGTGAGTCAACCCTTCGGGTTCTGGAGCCCTCCCAGAGTCCGCCTAGCCTCTTAAATTGGGTACCCTTAATTGGGTAAAAATATGACGGTCGAGGATGGTTCTAACCAAATCGCCTCCTTCCACAACCACAACTTCCTTACAAAGTTGTAGGACCCTTACGTTGTACAACCCTTCATGGGTTGTAGTGGTACAGATTTTAATTTAATTTTTTTTTTATCGTGTAATTGTCAACAACTTTATTTTTCAAATTATGGTTCTTTTTTTTATTATATAATTGTATTCTAGATAAAAGTTAATGAAAAATCGACAATCAACTTGATTTTTAATAATGCTCTAAGCATAGGTGAACTGAAATATTCAGTATTTTTTCTTATATATCATGCGAAATTTGAATTTAATATGTTTTTCAACACAGAATTACTTGGTATGATTACTTTGTTGAGAAAATCTGGTGCGGTGTGCACATCACAAGACTTGTCGAAAGTTATGGGCAAATATTTTTTTATTTTGATGCTGCTATAAAATTCCTATCTAAGAGTTTCTTGAGCTGGGAGTGACGAATTCAAATTATGTACCTGAAAAGAATACCACAGTTTAACGAAGATAATGCTATCAGGATTGATCTTTTCGATCAACCAAAAGTTGCTGTTGTTTCCCAGGCATATTCCAGACTTAAGTATGCAATTTCAATCTCTTACGACTATTTGTTTTTGAGTTAAGTTGTTCACAAACAGACGCACAGACCTTGGTGCAAAACTATATTCTTTAGACTCAGAGGAACTCGATACATTATTTTCATCGAGATCATGAATTCAAGATTTTTCACTATCTCATTCCCTACCATATATCCTATATGTAAAAGTAAAAATTAGTAAAAACGAACGGCTTCTTTCCTTTCTGTCAGTCTCATATTTTAATTCAGCGATTTATGTGATTATATAGTTACCTAGCGATGAAGGATTAGTGATTATTTATGTATCACGCTCCCCTATAATAGAATTATGGCTATATCTTATCTTTTCACTGATCGTCTTTAGTTTTATAGCAATTATTTGAAGAAAGTATTTGTTCTAAGAAAAACTGTTTTTCTCATTATCATGGTTGACTAATCCTCAAGATCCACCAAAAAATATATACCTACATTAGTCAAGGGAAATGTTATCGATATATAGTGAAATAATTATAAAAAAATATAAATTAATTAATAAGTTATAAATAAAGTTTATTTTAGATAAAATAAAAATAGAAAATTAGCTTTGAGGTAAATGTACCAATCTACCGAGATCCAAAGCATGAGTAAAATAACACCCTAATATTAAAACAGTTAAAATACATTTTTTAAGTCGTAATACTGTTTCATGAACCCTACTTTATTTTGTTTTTTTTTGTTTTTTATACTTTCCTATACCTGGTGAGTATTTTCAAGTGCGTTGGTAAGAGAGAGAGAACTAACATACTAAATGTGTAACTAGCCCTTCTATCGATCCTAGTTCAGTCACTAATCCTAGAACTGAGCCCTTCCTAGCCAACCCTCCTCTATTCATCTAGCCCTGGATCTGTCCTATCTATCGCAGGGCTGTAGGGATTATCCGGGTCGCCTAGCCCAGCCAACGGGTCTAGAAAACTGAAATCAATCATTAATACAGGAATAAAAATAATTCATAATAGCTTTTTAATTTAAGAATAAAATAAAACTAAAAGATAAATATTTATTGGTAACCAACGTTTCACCCCACTTTGCAGGGCTTCTTCAGGGCTAAATGAAAAAAACATTTTAGAATTAACAGAACGTTAAAAAAACATAAACAATTCTTATGTTTATAAAGTATATAGAAAAAATAATTAATAATAAAATATACATGTAGGTAGAACACGTTACTAATAAATATAACCAAGTGTGATAGATGGAAAGGAAACGTTCGTTTACAATAACTCGAACTATCTTCATCCGATCTACTTCATACGCTCATTCATATCTTCTTTCAATACAAACAACTAATAAACAACAACAAACTAATATTGTTATGTAGTTTTTAGAATAGAAATGAATAAATGTACTTAAAACCTTTAATGTCAATTTCAAGATGTGCTTGCAATTGTCGAAAGAGATTGAGTTTTACATTTAAAAATAACTCACTAAATAAATGAATTTTAATTTAACTAAAAATGTAATTTACACAACTATATATAATTTCAATAAATTGTTTAATTTTATTCTATTGCGTAACCTCGATATAACGAATCACAACTTATGAATCTAATGTACGCATTATATGATGAGTTGATAGTTTATTATAAATTTAATCAAACCTAAACTTTAAGTCAGGTTTATTGAAAATGTACTACTTCTGAGAAACTATCCATATTAACTATTCAACATTTATTTTTAAA
>NW_027116286.1:194011-212865 GCF_000696795.3 Halyomorpha halys
TAAAAACTTATTTATTAATGCCAACGTTTCGTCCAGAATTTCAGGCCTTCATCGGGGCTAAGAACAATAAGAAAATAACAATCATAATGATTAAATTCAAGTACAGAAAAAGAAGAAACATAAGATGATAACAGATAACACAAATACATAATTAGTATTGAAGAAAATACATAGTATATACATGTAATATTAAAGTGAAGAATAAAAGAAGGAAATAATATAGATATGAAAATCGACTTAATATTACATATAACACATTAAACCATAGTAAGTGAAAAATAAACCATATTATTACTTCTTAGTATTTTTTTTACAATTTATTTTTTAATGATATTATTTTGAAAGATTTGATCCTCCTCTTGTAATTCATTAATAATTAGTTGTATTTTATATTTGGCATCTTATAATTTTGTTTTTCTATTAGCTACTGACAAATTCTGCTGACATACCTACCTATAGGCCGTGCTGGTTGGGCCGCAGGTCCTAGTGCGCTCAGTTCGAAACGTGTGGGTTCGATTCCCACCTGGGGCAGTTAAACATTCAATTTTCGGTGATCCCGAAGAAGGTATCCGTCAGAGGTTGCCAAAAAGGACCACTAGGCCACTTGCCGGACTTGTTCCCCCACCAAATACCAGTACCCGTACTGTAGGATTTAACTATGGTTTACTATTACCTCAATATTATTTATTTATTAGTTCATTATTAATTACTGTGTCTATTATCACGTCCTTAATTAATTAATATACCTCTTTAATAGTATGTATTATGTTTTATTTGTCCATTACTTAGTATGGTTATTATTAAAATTTGTTTTGTATTTATCATTAACTTCTTTATCGTTTTATTAAGGTTTTATAATAGTTTGTTTATGTAGATTTTTTTTTTATACCTCCAACTTTTTTACATGTATTCATTATTTTTTTTTTATGTATAATATATCTATCTATCAATAGTTTTATCAATTATATGACACAAAAAAAAAAAAGGTTCTGTACTATTATTATATATTGTTTGCTTGTCATGCCTATATATTGTAAGATTAAAAAAAAGATTTCTGATTAGATTTGAATTAGTATGCAATCCAATGAAGTTGGGAATTTTTTATTTTTTCAAAAAAGTTCTTTTCTCTCTCTACTCTCTTACTCTAACATTAGCTTAGTGTATCTTTATTGTAGTCCTGATAAAGACTTGAATCAATAAATAGCTGAAAACTATTTTTGTTCTTTTTTATTTAGACGTACTTGTAAATTTCACAAGATCGTAATTAAAAGATTTTCTTAAAAAAAAAAAATCAGTAAAAAGATTATACTTGCAATAATACCCATAAAAATTGCCATAAAGAAATATATTGGCCATTAAAATGGGTAGAAATTGGAAGAGGGTTGGAGAGGGCGGGTAAGAAGGCTGCAAGTTTTATAACAGGCTATAATGACGGGGCTACGGGCGAGCGAGCTCTAATTTTCTTATAACTTTGTTATAAACTTAATTATTTTCCCGTTTTAGCGATATTACACTTCTCCCTCTTTCTTGTCTTCTTCTCCCCCTCCCTCCTCAGTCGAGGCCATTTTATAATTGTTTATTAAACTGCCACGGTCCCGCTCCTTGTTGGAGAAAATTTGTTTGGCCGTCATATACTTTCCATGCCCCACTTGGGGGGAAATTTTCCCGTCTTATAATGGAGAGTTATGGCGTTCTTTTCCAAGTCCCGCCCTCCAGGCAAAGGGTCGTAGGAGTTTCTCAGTTTCTCGGTCTTATTTTTAATTCAATCGGAGGGGTGCGAATTAGCCGAAATTGCAATCCGTTCCCAATATAATTGAAACAAATTAATTCCTAAATATTGGTACTCATGAGAATTATATCATGAATTTCTTACATTAATAAAGGGAAACAGTTAAAATTAAAATGTTCTTAACCTCATCCTCATGCACCCATGGGGCTTAGATAAAAAAATTATAATGTTATATAAACCCAGCGGACCATAAAAAAAGTTGAAATAAAATAAGAAGTTGAATAAGAAATATTTTTAGTTGTTTTGGAATCTTTTATAGCCCTGATGAAGCTCTACAAAGTGGGGTGAAACGTCTGCAAATAAATAGTTACTATATTTTGTTTTCTTTTGACCGCACCTCTGACCATCTTCGTCATAATTTTAAATAATGCGGTCAACTATTAATATATATAATAATTTGTTTGAATAATTAAATATGTAGAATAATGAATTGATAATTTTTCGTACTAATATACAGCTTTATGTCTGCTGGAACCTAAGCACTTGTCAAAAAGAAAAAGAAATATTTTTAAAAACTAATAAAATATTATAAACGTTCATATGAAGATGTGATTTTAAGCATCTCTCTTAATAACTTCCCTTGAATAGAGCACTCTTGTAAACGGATCTTATGCATTTATCTACTGCGCCATATAAAACTGAGGGTCTATCTAGTAGGGAGGGCTATCTAGTGAACTGGAGCGGTATCGCTGATAAAGAAAGTTCCATGGACTTGGAGCGCAGTAGTCACCACGGCGGAGAGCATTGCATTAAATAGGCCGAGCAACGTCACCATAAAACAAGGCAGGAACTGAGGACAGTATAAGAGAGGCCCTGTTTATCTTGAAGCCATTATTTTCCTCCTACAGGGATGCTATATGCAACAATACAACAATGGCTTTTCCTCTAAGGAAGTCCATTCGGTTTAATGTTTCTCAGCCGGCTCTCACACAGTCCTAGGAAGAACAAAAGACACCCGGAGGAGAGGGAGATAAAGAGGCTCTCTTCCGCGCCATAGCTGGAACTGGAAGAACAACTTTTATAAACTATGTCCCCTCATTGTCGTCTTCTTTGTAAGGCTCTTCTGCCATTAGACGTCGGGTATCTTTAGGCTGGCTAATTATCTGCCTCTGCTAGAGATATCTTGTCGAGGAGGTCTTTGCACGATATATCCACTTCGGCTGGAAACTTGTTTTATTTATTTATTTCATTTATTAATATTTCTCATATTCGTTGCAATTTTCAAAAAATTTTGTGGTTCCCAAAAAAAAAAAAAAATGTGAAGCATCAATAATGAAGATGTTTGCTGATCAAAAACTAAGAACATAAAGCATATCCCTGAGAACATAATCACTTTCCAAGTTGAAAATTAAATCCTATAAATCATTTGATTAGTAACATGATTAATAGATACCATGGGACTAGAAATCAAAACTTGTCTCTAATATGGTAATATTTATTCTAGTACATTAAAGTTTTATTATATAATTATAGACCTTTGATATTTTATAAAATAATATAATACTTCAAATGGTAAGAGACTCGGGTCGTAGTGTATCATTTATGAGTGCCTACACGTATGAGATTTCATGGACAAGACTTGAGATACCCTCCTCTACAGTATTAACTATATATAGACCAAGCATTATGAATACATTATTTTTATATTCCTTATATTAGATATCATGTTACATTTGGTATGTAGTAAAAATCAGGGAAAATATTAGAGAATAAAATGGTCTAATCATAATTTTTAACTTAAATTGCACAATAGATTAAAATTGGACATTTATAGGGAAGTAATAAAACAGCATATTGGGCATGTTGATATGGTCCAAAGAGGTAATGTCTAATATAGAGCATTGGTTTGTGCTACAGAGATAGATGAATGCACCAATAGTGAAGATAATAACTCAAATAATCTAGTGTAAAACAATTTTAAACTATGATTATATCGACGACATTATTTCAGAAGGGAAATTGAAAATATGACAAATGTGTGGTAAATAGAATTACAAGAATTTTTAATATACACATTTACATTGATAGAATTATTGATAAGCATAAGTTCTTAATTTTAGGAATCTAAAGGTGCTTGAGTATGGGATAATTGCCCCGGTACGTTGTACAAGAAAAATATAGAATTAGTTATGTTCTATTTCGAAGTTTTTTCGCCTCAACAATTTTTAAAAAATAGTAGATTGTAGGAAAATAGTAAAAGAAAATCATTTATTGTTACCAACGTTTCGCCCCACTTTACATCAGTTGCCATCCTTATTTCAATCAGACATCCCTGACGAAGCCCTGCTATTATATTATATATTTATTATATTAAATAGTTTTTTCCATTTAATATTTTCGTATCTTTATTGACAGCCTCCCGTACTATCTTCCTACAATACATTGTATTCTTGTTTTTAATCAGGTTCACTCCATTCTTATTATGAATTCATAGGCTCATTATTATTAATTTATTATTATAAATAATTTTAAATTCGTATCATTATTATTCACTTCATAAGTTCTTTCAATTTTTTTTTTCATTTTACTTTATGTTAATTTTATATTTTGTATTTAGTTGTACTTTTTTAAATTGAATTATTAGTTTTATCTCTAGCGATTAATGCGTATTGTACTGTTCTAGTTTATAAATCGTAGTTGCCTTCAAGCGCCCTAATAATAAAAGGTGTAACTAATAAATTTCATTTATATCTATTATTTCTATATGTTTTTTGGTATCTACCGATAGATGTTATCTATTTAAAAATAAATAAATACACAAATGCCTGTAAACTTAGAAATATGAGGTGGGCTATGGAATAAATGGAGTTAAACTTATTTTCAATTTTTTTTGTCTAACTTATTATTTTATCTTCATTATAATATTATAATAAATAGTCCTACAGAACAAATTTAGTCAAAATAATGTTATTTTCCTACTCATTTTAAATTGGACAGGGCTAGAATCAGACATTAGTTCTGCATTGGAAGAGTGATATTTTGCCAATTTATTTCTCGCTTATGATAATTTCCCTCTTCTTCAAGCGAGAAGATGCTCATTAAAAAGTCCGCTGCGAACTGTCGGTAGTGAGCGAGGAATAGCGGGCCTGACCATCATCAACAGGTGCCGGTACAAAAACGCTTCCTCTCGACAAACACGCGCCACAAGGACAGATTTTTTTCCGCCGAGCTGTCTTGTGTTTTTTCCCGAACCTTGTAGGAAGAGATCATTTGTCAAAGTTCTTCAGCCCCCGATGAATGGATCTTTCCTAATGAATGGCCTCTCCTCGCAGGACCTGTCCGGGGTCGCTTTTTATTACCGGTTCTTAGTATGTTTTTTTTTTTTTGTGACTCCTGTTCACTTTCGGCTACTCTTTCACGCCGTTCGTGACCTATATTTAGTATGTGTCTAGCATCTGTCTGGATGGGTGTTAGTGGCTTTATACCGTCAGTTTCATTAAAGATCTGTTTGTCTTAGGGGAGTCTTGTTCATGGAGAATAAACTTAAGCAATTACTATTATGTTGAAATATCTTGTAAACTATAACAGTCACTACCCAATACATTCAAATATAAAAACTTTTTTTTTTCATACCCTTCATTAAAATAAAATTATTACTTCATTCTAAATTAAAATTAAATTAGTTTTTCTTCTCCCTTTGATTGGCTTGTGGCATTATAAGGTGTGCATATGAGTGCAGCTAAGGTGGTATAGTCTAGCTATAGCCTATGGCTTTTCTATGGAATTAATGGAACTGTTCCGCTGGTTCCTATATATATTTACTAAATACAGTAAATATATATACTAAATACAAACTTCGAAATTTAAAGAATCAGTAAAAATTTACATTAAATGTGTCAGGAGAAATTTAGAACAAACGATTAAAAGATAAGACTAAAAAAAAGTGCGTTAGTCAGTATATCTTTCTCAACATTGCTATTAGAAAGGTACATAGGCTATTAACTATTCGGTATTTTCATATGGAATGTCTGTTTTTATTATTTCTGAAATTCAAAGTGGGATTAATGGACCTTTGTTGTTTATGTTTACAGATTATAATAAGCCGTTATTAATCACCTCTCTTTTTATAATATTTATTATTATTCAAATTTCTTGCAGATTGTTTACAACAACAAATATGACTGTCGAAACTCGTGATTTTCGGGTAATTCTTTTTATGAGGTTAACAGTAGACACTCGGCAGAACAAGCTGCAAGAAACATTACCATGCAATAATATACCATTCGTCAGTAATATTTGGCTGGTGACACAGATTTGAATGACCAATCTAAAGTAAGAACTCTACCAGTAGTTGACGATGATGAATTTAGGCTTACTGTGGACGAAAACTCTTAGTAAACATTGAAAGGACATGTAGAAAAACTGAATTCAAGTGTATTGAAGAGTTAAGACAGTTATAAGTATTTAAGACCGATAAAGTAAAAAAGTTAGATCTATGGCTACCTCATGAACTTAATGAGCGGCAGCACCTAGAACACAATGAGACATGCGTTCCATTGCTTACTAGGGAAACAAACGAGGCTTTTCTAGAAAGTATAATCACGTGATATTAAAAATGTATTTCATCGGTTAAATATCGACGAAAGATGAGGAAAAAATGCCAAAATCAAATTTACATCCAAAATACTTATTGCTTCTGGATGGTAGTCACTGGTTGGAATAATTCATTTCTCCTTTCTACACAGAAGTAAAACTATCACATCCAAATCGTACTTCAGTGATTTATGATGCATCAAAAACCTGTTAAAAAATAACATGCATTGGTTATTCCAAAGGGATCTTTATATCTCTTATACGAAAGGCAGTGGAAAACGTGAACAAGCTCAGTTACGAAGTATGTTCACAACCAACTTATTTCAAACAGATTTCCGTCTGTTAAGAAATTTGGACAACTTCCTTAAAGGTAAAATGTTTGATATGATTCTCAGGTCGAAAACGGATTTTCTGACTCCATTTGTTCACAAAACCCTATACGTTTCAGTTCTGGGATTCAAAAGTTGACAACACGTTGAGGAAAATATCTAGAAAATGTGGGTAAGTATTTTGATTTCATAAAGTTGCTTTACTAAAACTTTTCACATGAAACGACCCAATATCCATATGCACTTTATCCATTAACAACTCTTTATTAGTTCGTAAAAATATTTTTATTTATGTTCATAAAATATGTTAAATATTCATAAAATATCTTTTAACCTGGATATAGATTATAATATGATTTTTTTTTTAAATAAAAACTATAATAAGTGTGTAAATCAATTTTTTTATTGTGCATTTCATTAGTTTTAAAAACTAATTTGAACTTAATAAAATTTAATTTTTTTTTCAGGTATGTTAGTGATACCGAGGACTATGACTCAAGGTAATTAATTTTACATATTATTTTTTAACATTTAGTGAGAGATTTAAACAGAGTGTGATTTTATTTGTATAAAAAGAAACATTTTGTTAATTATTAAAATCAAAGCAGTAATATACTTATTAGATTCATAAAATAATAAAATCAAATACATCCCTTCTGGTGGAATCATAGTTTATGATTTTATCGAACCTGGCACATTCACTTTAGGCTTAGTAAGATGTGTATCAATATAAATAGTTTTTAATTGAAGTTAGATAGTTCTTTATAATATGCATGCTACCCTCTTTTGTTAAATTATGCTGAATTTTGATAATTTTTATATTACTGAAGTTTTATTTCTGTACCTCGGAGGGATACAACACTATGTCCATTTTTTTCCATATTGACTTTATTACAGAGTTAAAATCAGCTTTTCTCATATTTCTTAGAGGAATAGAGCACTATGTCCAAAACCAGTTAGAACCGGATATAGCATGTTTTAAAACAACACCAAGTCCACTTTCATTTAGAGGGATAGAACACCTTGGTATTTTATCCTTCTGAAGCATGTGAATTAAAAAAATGGACATAGTGTTGTATCCCTCCGAGGTACAGATTTATATAAGTGATTATATATATTTTATCAATCAAATTTAAATTTAAGAAATGTTTAGGCTCTAAGAGAAGGAGATAGACTATTTTAAGTAATCATGACCGATTAAATACGCCTCAGTACTCAATTATTAAAAAAAACCAACAATTATAATTTTTCAAGTAAGAACATTTATCTAAGGATGGTTAATATATCTTAATATAAATTTAAATAGTTAATTTCATTTTTTTTTTAAAATTTTAGTTGTAAAATTATGCTTAAACAAAATAAATACAAAAAATATAGTGCTGATGTAAACTTGTTGGTTGAATTAATATCTCATTTTACAATTTAAAACTTATTTCGTGTTTTATAATTTGTAATTTTTTTTTCATTTACTTTACATTTTTAAAATGATTATCATGAGAAAATATCGTTATACTAATTTAAATAACTAATAAAAATAAAAATAAATTAAAATAAACTTTTCTATCATTGTAAATATAAGCATAACTATGAGTAGTCAGCTGTTTAATTACTAATCATTGTAATTAAAAATTATCACAATTAAAAACAAATAAAATCAATTATTTATAATAAAAAGCATTCTTAAACACTAAAATATAACTCCTCAAAATTATTCAATTATTATTCTAATAGATCTTGCAATCTCCCGTAATCCTGAATAATTTGCAATTACTGTAATTTGGAATCAAATCTGGTTCGCTAGTAGGATAATATTTCAGACCATGATTACATTATCAGTTTCCCGATTTATTTTGTCATAATAAATTTATTGTTTAGTTTAATATTTCTATTTTGTGTTTTAAACAGTAAATTTGAGTTATTTGTATATTATATTATTTTTATAGAAACCTAAATTACCTTCAGAAAATGTATTGATATATTTCTTTCTTCAATTGTGTATGGAAATTATCATTGGTGGTATTAATATATTTAAATTGGTGTTATTAATGAGGATTAAATGTTTTTTATATACAAATTTTAGATAATTTAAAAAATATTAAATTTTTCCTATATTATATGACTACTATTTCATTATTATATATCTGAATCAGTTTTAAAATATATTTACAGCTAGATATAAGTAATATTATTATAAAATAATTATTTAAATGTGTCATGGTTAAAATCTTCTAGCGTTTGTACTTAAGTAAATTTCTGTTTTAAGGTAGACATGTTTATAAAATATTTATTTTAGCTAGACTTAAACAAGTTAAATTTACACTTTATTTACTTAAACGGACTAAAACAGAGTTTAAAAAAGTCATTTATAGACATCTCTAATTATTTGTTTGATATCATATATAATTTTATTATATAATATCATGTTTGTATTAGTGATATACAATTATTACCAAAGTGCAATTGAAGATATTATTATCGCCTTTATTTTATGTGAAATGTTATTAGAAACCAAAGTTGAATTATCGTTATTTTTTATTCTCTAATGAAATACTTTTATAATGATTTTCATTTTATTTTATCCATTTATTTTTATGACATGATTATACTCTTTTCAATTTGCTATTTAAAAGTTATAATATTAATTGTTTTAATGATTTTCTAATCTAAATTGTAATACTTTGATAAACTTTCAGTAAGCCCTTAAAATAATCTGTTATTCTATTGCATGTTAAATGCTCTTACGGACAATATTTGAAAAAAGTATAACTTACATTCTGTATTACATGTATATATTGCATATAAAATATAATAATAATAAAATATGATTAATATTAAATAACAGTAACTGAAATACAATAAAACTAAAAGCATTGGTATAATATAACCATAAAATATTTATAATTTATTTGTAACTATTAAGTATAAATAGTTATGTATATATTGCAACTCTAAAATCACATAATAATAATTGGATTGAACTAAGATTTTTATTTTATTAAATGTTTACTTGCATACTATATCTTATTATAACTGTGTGATGTATTCATTAATTAATTTTTATTTTATTATTATGTTTTTAATTTTAACTTTTTATTCCGTACATATTAATAAAAAAATTATGACTAATTTTACGTTTATATTTAAAACATATTATTTTTTTTTTATCATTAAATTTTCCAATGCAAATTCTACATTTGTATAATACGATGTCATTAATAAATACGGAAACTGTACCCCTCATTGCTATATTATGTTATTCCGTATGAACTCTGTACACGTTGAAATAAACTATAAAAATAGGAAATTCAAATTAAATAAAAACAATTTGATATAAAAAATTGACATAATAAAAAAAAATTAGAGATATATAGTAAAATAAATCCGAATGAATAATAACGTACTTTATGGTATGAATTTAGGTTCCTCTTTGAATTAATTTCAACAAAATTGTTAAATTTTAAGCAAAAATATTTGTACAACAAGGATACAATTTTCGAAGTTATTTGGATCAATTGTCCATTCACCATTCTGTCAACAGAATTTTGAGCTGTCGTTTAATAATAATAAATAGTTTGACATAATGCCACCCTTAACGATCCATAAGGGCCGTGTCTTGCAGATGGCCTGTCTTAGTAAGCCGAAGCAGTAAGCACCAGCGGAGGCAACCATTGCCATGTCTGGCCAATATATATTGTGCATCTGAGGAGTAATATTGACCCCTGAGGTACACCCGTATCAATGCCACATACTAATGAGAAGGTATAAATTAAGGGCCAGCTCCTCAATTCCACATTCTTGGTCTAAGATATATCCGGGTTGGAAATTTGAATTTATGAGCGAAAAGAATAAATAGAAACTTTTAAGTTTTTTTTTTAATAACTATTTACTACAATTAGAATGAACCAACAAGTGATTACGGAGTTTTACAATAATTTATTAAGAGTTTTGAATGCATACAATTGAATACAAATGACAAATTTCAGAATAAAAAAAGTTAAAGATTACAGAACATAGCCATAAAACGGTAATTTAGTAATTATATTTTTTTTTTAAATGTATAATAGTTGATCTCCATTTTTAATTTTCTTACTTCTTATTTATGTTGCGAAAATATTATTATTCTCTGAGTAAGGTTATTAATCATAATTTAATTGTTCCGATTAATAATGTCGATCCATTGTATAATTTTTACTTTACCCGGTGTTCTGGAGAAGTAAAATTTAGTTAGACCTTTCAGAGATATTTATTCCTCCCTTCTTCTTCTCCCCCTCCTCCCAAAAAAATACTATTAAAATATTGTATTTATTTAAAAATAAAACATTATTTAAATAGCTATTAATTAATAATTAATAAATAGCATATTGTTATGTAAAGAAAATTAACAATAATAATTATAATAACTAAGGAGTTATTCCTTCTTAAAAGTTCTGCCTTTTGAATAAAATGAGAACTAATTATTGGTGACACAAATTTCTGGTATAAGACGAAAGGATTATGTCTTTCCAACTTTAACCATTAAACCTTAAAAATTAAGTCTTATAAACGTCTACAGAGTGTAGATGCTACCTCTGTGCAGCGAATTATTGAATTTTAAAATTTCTATCTTTCTTTTCAAAATGCTCTAGATTATTTTTATCGCAGTCGAGGACGCAGTTCCTAATTCAAATATAATTTTTTTTATTCGCCCAAAACTTGTTTAAGTCTACTACTAAGTGTTATTTTTAAGTAATTAAAAAAAACAGATCTGAAGCAAGTACAAACGCCATTACTAACAGAGAAGAGAGTTGCTAAGTTGCAGGAACATAAGGCTGGCGGTGGTTGTCCCCACTCCAGCTGTAAGTGGGGGCCTGCGATGGACAGACACCTACGGCTGATCCTCAGGTGAGTAGCACACAATATCTAACATCACTTATTTTTGTCAATAATGCACTATGATGTATTAAACAAATTTATGGACAAAAACTCCATTAATTTTCAAAAAGTTAAACAAAAAAAAATGTATACAAACTATGACAACTACCATGGAAAACAAGAAACCTCAATTTTTCCCAAATATTAAGGAGAAAAAAGTTTGTCTTTATCGACTGTATAGGTTTCGAAAAAAGGGTTCACCTTACACCTATTACTATCAAAGGATATTTTACCAAAGCACTTTAGTGGAAATTTAACGTCACTTGAAATGGTGATGAACCAATATAAGTTTATAACATATAGGAGAGCAAAAAAATTGACACAGATACAATTTTTAATTACAACGGGTTCATTAATAAAGAATCATAGTGTCCTTGAAAATTTAGTTATAGTTTCATATACAAATAATTTTTGCGAACCTCTGTTTCAAACAAATGTTTCCAATAAACTAAAAAAATTGTGAAAATATCGTAAATGTTTGCTCACTGAATGTTATCCCTTGGGCTTTCTTTCGGGATTGCAAACTAAGCTTTATACTATTTTTACACCCCCAGAAAATACACTAAAGAAAAATCTTTCAGAAATAAATCTAATAAAAAATTAGCCCTGAGGACATTTGATATTATTCAGTCTTTCAAATTATTTCTTTTAATTTTTTTTTTTACTTAATTAATTTATTTATTAGTTTTTAACTTTTCTAATGCTGTGTTTATTTTATTTTTGATTTATTCCAATATTTCTATTTATCGATAATTTCGTTTACTTTAAATAGAATTTATTTAATGGATTGCATGTATTTTATGGATCACTGGGGTAAGAAGGTATGAGAGTGTGGAATAGAGAGGATATCATAGATATGATTGAGAAGAATAACAGGTAAAGAATGATTAAGGAAAAATGTAACTTTTTTTATGCGAAGGAGAATAAAAAAAAAATTGAAGTTTAATGTATTTAGTTAATAGTTATAATTGGAAAAAAAGAGAGAAAAATCTTTGTGAAATAATATATTTTAGCGTTTATATATCTAATCATGTATTGATAAGTATGATGTGTGTTGTAGCATTCCAATGTATTTAAGCAGCATCACTGATTAAATAAAGCATTTATTTCTTTTACGCATATAATTGAACATGAATTTTTAGTCATTTGTGCTCTTTTCTGATTTTGATTTAAATTTTAGCATCATGTTTATTTTTCAAAAATTCATTGGTAACCGGTGGTACTCATTAAAAAAAAAATAGTTACCTCCTTTACGCTGTGTAGTCTTCATATATCCTTGTTTAACAGGACGAATATCATAGCGAAGGAGCAATATTTATTGCAAAAAACATAAAATAATTTTCTCTTCACCGCCATATTGAAAGAGAAAAAGCGCCGTGAAGCTTTAAATTGAGCCGTGAACGTCATAATTTAAAATTTCTTTTTTCTTTTGTAGAAATGTTCAACTAAAATTATTATTTTTAAACAAATATGGATACATACATGATACATACTAAAGAATGGTTGGGAAATGATTGAGTGATGTGTTAAGCGTTATATATTTTTTTATTAAATTCATTGGTTTGAAAAATACCATTAGCACTGATCATTGGACTTATAAGAGAGATGCAGTTGACAGTCGTGACCTATGTTTTTTGTGTAATTGATATATTTCTTCTACGAATAATTGACTATCAAAGAATATAATATTAACAAATAAAGGAGTCGCTCTAAAAAGATTATAACAGCAAAATATATTTCGTAAGTTTCTTATTTCTAATTTAATCTGACTGTTAGAATCAATAATGACGGAAACTAATAAAGTTCTGAATACTTTAGGAAGGCTCTCATGCGCCAAAACTGAAAATATGTTGATTGTATCAAAGCTAAGAATTTTTGTTTTCTGGCGCCTGAAATGTTTGTTACAACATTTTTATGCAGTAGCGCTGTAACTGAATAAATCATTAAGATTTTAAAAATTTTCATGTTTTTAGAAAAACAATTCATATCAGAAGATTAAAATTAGAAAAACAATATATATCAGAAGAATAAGAAATATTAAAAATATATATTTAATCCCTACTAAAGCATTAAATATTTCCATGTTTTGGATATTTTAATACCGTAGAAATTAGAGAATTTTATATAGCTAGAAGCTTTATATAAAATGGACTATGAAAATGATAATTTTAAATTAATTAATTTTTAAATATTATATGCCTATGCTGCTTATGTATTAGGAAATTTAGGAACTTCGCTTAAAAGGGAGTTTTCAGGGATATTTCATCCCTCTAAAAATTTGAAAACCCGAAGAGTTGGAACACATGAAAACTTACTACGAACTGCGAAAATTTTAAAAGATTACTCAAAGAGGTTATTATACTTAAAATCGCTCAAAAGAGGACAACTTTCCAACAATGTCGGAGAATATTCCACAGACCTTGGGTATTCTGGAATGAACTTACATTATTGAAAAAAATTAGATGTCTCCCTGATAGATGGGTATATTCATCTTTGTTTTATTTTTTTCTTAGTATCAGTAATCATCTATACATACGGATTAGGGAATTTCACATTTTTATAGTTAAAATGTGATCGGTTTATGTATATTCATTATTCTTTTATTGAACCTTACTTATACAAATTAATGGTACGTTCTGATCCTATCTCTAAAGGTATTTAAATTAACTTCAAATTTCGAAGAAGTAAACAAGAAACTCTTGTTAACTGGAGTAGAAGAGGTCTACAACTAACTCCACAGTGTAGCAGATCAAAATCGAATCCCTAAGGATTTTTTTTACTCTCAGCTTAGAGGGAGTTTTCCCTTTCACTAATTAATATTTGTTACTTTAAAAAATACTTCAACGCAAATGGTAAAAGCTTTACATAAAAATAAGAGTAAAAATTCAAATGACTTGAGTTATTTTGAGTAGTTTATTTTATTTGTTTATTTTTTAAAAATAAATTTCGAATTTCAATTATCTCATCTATTTTTCTTCCTTAAAAAACATAAATATAAGCGAACGAATTTTCAAATAAACATGCATGAAATTAAATATTCCCTCAGAATTAAACATACGATAAAATAATAACCTGACATTTTCACATCCTCCGTTATAAAAATATTAAAATTCAATACTTTTTTTTTTTTTTTTTTATTTATTGATTTAAAGTATGCCATTTATGGAATGAAATAACATTAAAAATTCAGTTGATTGAAGCCTGTATTTTTATTGTTTCCTTTACCAATCAATTTCATATAAAATATTAGAATATATGTTTTTTTATTGATTATTAAATACTATATTTTGATAATATTTGGTACCAAATTATAAATACCTAGCAAGTCTCTAGTAGATCATTGGCAATATGTTGTAATAAAGTACTTTAGGAATTTAATAATTAATATAGTAAACTTTCCTTTTAGTAGTTAGGCCCCAAGTTTTATCTATTTCGATACAAAATTTGAAACATTAGTGCAGTTCATCTAATGTTCTGAGTAAGTGAATAGCTAATGGCTTCTCAATGTGCGTCGGTATTGCTTAGAATAGTAGAACATTATCTTCTTTGAATCAAAATAATGTTCTCTTGACGGGGGATATGTTTTCATGGATTTCATGGATTTGGTAGATATAGTTTTAGTTCGCAATAATTAATTAATTTTAGCTCAAAATACCCATAAGTTATATTTTATGGGGGAAAAATATTGTATTTTCATTATAACTATTTATATATATAAATAATAATTTTATAAGACCCTTTTTTGATGTATAATAACCTTGTGTTAATTTTATTAAGAACTTTGCTGTAAGATTATAAGAGGAATATTTTAGTGTTGGTTGACATCTAGTCACGGTTAACCTTATCTAATATAGATTCCACTATGACGTGAACACGGATTTTTATTCAATGTATGACAGCAGTATCTTCTAGGTAAGTGTGAACTAGAGCACACATTGAGCTATGATGAAATATTTACAAATTCATCACAATTACATAAAGATATAAAATCATATTACTGGAGAATATAACAATAACCCTGGACAATTAGAAATAAAGTTTAAAAAACGTATTATTCTTTTAAAAAAAAGATCAGTTTGTTTTTATTACTTCAATTTGTGGATTTTAATAATACTAATAAAATACCAGTTATTTTGAGATCAAATAAAAAAAATAATAATAAATTCTAAATCACAAACTGTGATTTTATCATCAATCATTTTTTTATATATTCAACAGTCTTATTTCGAATATTAAATTTTATTACATACGTAGAATGAGATTTTCTAAATTACACAAAATATATTGACTGATGATTTTCATGTGTTCGATATTCCTTTTATTATTAATCAAGAAAATATTTAAAGTTGTACAATTTCATTCCTATTCAATAAATGAGTAGATATTTTTTATCTGATGTACCAACTGTAAAATAACCTTTCATGAAACCAAACTGCTTTATTTTACTTTTTTACTGTTTTTATAGATGTAACCAGTCTTGAATTATAAAAGTTATTCATGGATTAATACGCAAGTTTTAATTTGTTAATGCTTTACTTCAGAACTCAATATCAGCAATATGGGAGGGATCATATCAGTACATCATAATATGATTATTAATCATTATCAATTATCGATATATACATATTATTCACAAATTGTTTACCCTGAATTATGCGAAAAACGGTCCTTTAATTAAAATCGTGCATGCCTGAGAATTATTTGTAATTAAATCTATTAACTAATCCTACTATAGTTGGTGAATTTTATCACGTGTATACGAATCAAAAGAGTATTAACTATAACTAATTAATATATCGCTACTTTGCTTGACTAGCGGCACATGTTACAAAAAAAGTTTTTTCTTATGTTGTATTTTACATATTCCATCGATCGTACTGTTTACTGAGCCTACTTTGAGACAAATATACTAGTTTTATGACAGCCTATACTATACAACTGTACAAATCTAATAGAAAGACACCAGTAGAAAAGTTATTACCGTAGTCCAGTAGACCAATTAAAAATAAATAATAACTTTCTTTTATGAGATGTGGCACTATTTAAAAATATCAGCGATATGAACAGAACCGCAACAAAATATATTGGAAACCTGGAAAGTAGCTATCGCAGTTACATTACTTAAAATGCAACTTATCGATGTATTTAAACTGTGGGAATGCCAATCCACGTTAAAATAAATAAATTCTAGTAATTGGTGGTCAAACCCGCACTGTATTGAACTTGAGCGGGTTAATTATGTCCTGAAGAATAGTGACAATGAAGTTTTATAAAAATAAAATTTAATTATATTTTTTAGGATACCCGAAAACCTTATTAGAAGAAAAAAGTTTTTCTACCAATTTTTATTTTATATCTGGAGTTCATTTGACAAAATAAAAATATTTTATTCTCTTATTTATAATTGTTATAAAAAATTATTATTACCTTATTTGAGAATATTTATAATTATATATCCTGCGATTTGATGATAAACATGATATTATACAAATGGTTTTCAATTATGCCAAAATATAAATGGAAGAAAAAAAATCGTGCTGGGCCTTCATTATTCTTTACTTCTTTTCTTTTTATGAAAATATTTTATTTTATTTATTTTTCAAAATGTATGAAAGAATTCCCTTGAATGAAAATATTGTATTTTTGATGTTTTAAAACTTAGATAGAATTTTTAAGTTTCTTTTTTTCATAGTACTTATAACTTGTAATTGCCAATAATAGTAAAATAATCTATAATTAATGAAAATTATTTCACTAAAATTGTACGTCTTGAACATATTATCAGGAACATTAATGATTTATTTTTTTTTTGTCTTAGAAATGTACATTCTACATGCACCGACCATGTACGAATATTAATTCTATTAGTTTAATTTCTTGTATTTTTTTTTTTTTTTACATTTTTATGGTTTAAGATTCTATCACAGATAAAACTCCGTTAAAAGGTATGTAGGACAACCAGCTCTAAGCCGGACACTCACACACAAGAGCTAAGAACGTTCTAAGACGGGACCGGACCCAGAGATGGAGGGGTGGGGGAATCAATACCTTCAGACGGTCTCCTCAAGTGGCCGCTCCCCATTGGCTGAGACGCTACCCCCACCAGTCCTCTGCTTCCCCCCACTTCTCCTATCAGAGGTGTTGGGAAAAATTCTCTCTCTTTTCATTGGACACTCCCCCCTACTCTCCCCGTCCTTTGCTTCCTTCAAGGGGCGCGTTTTTATTCCCTCTCGCCTTCCACCCTCTTTATAAACAGCTGTGTGAGTATGTGTGTGCTTGGAAGTGTATATGTATGTGTGTATGTGTACATGTGTAATTGTCGTGAGCTGTGTTTACTTTGATGTTTTCTAGATGTTAGTTATGCACCCCCTTACTTCTTAAGTCTCTTTCCTTTCCTCTCATTTAGCTTCGAGAAAATAAAATTAAGTAGTCTGATTAACAGGTTACTATTTCAATAAGAAAAAAAAAAGAGATAAAGTTAGATTTTTAGTAACTGTATTTTAATATTTTAAAAAATATAATATTAATCAAAACAAGGAAATCATGTAGCAATTTAATCCCCATTTTTAAATAATATATACATTATTTTCTTTATTAGTGAATATTTATATTTTAAATATTTTTATTATTGTATACATATTTATATTTTTATATTATATATTGTACTTGTTTGAGATAATAAAATTAATTAGAGGGTGGGGAATAAAAATATATTAGTGAGTATCAAAAGTAATTGTGCCTCACGACATTATTAGTCAAACATTTGAATTAAAATTTGTCACAAAAACTGAAAAAATAAATCCTACATAAAATCTAGTTTACTACATAAAAAGGGGATAGCTTAAAAATAAGTATAGGTACTTTAAAATATTAATCACTTTATTTTCCTAAAAGGGTTTATGAAAAAATAAAAAACAAAATATATATTATTTTGTTTATAATGTTTTGGTCGTATGTTGCATAAACTTAATATATAATAAAATAAATATTTGTAAAAAAATTTTCGTTATTGCTTATAAAAAATATGCGATTCCCTTAATCCTTATGATCAGTATTATTAATTCAAAAGAAATCCCACTTATAAAATATTGAACAATCATGTATAAACGTCATGATTGTTCAATATTTTATAAGTATAAATATTTATTTATTTGTTTCCTCTACTACTTAAATAATATAAAAGTTATTCCGAATTATAATGGTGCATCTTAATAAAATGATTTGTTATCACCTTAGTTTACAGATTTTTTTCAAAATTTCTTTGACCCTTAGGTTGTTATATTATATATATA
>NW_027116286.1:212918-225531 GCF_000696795.3 Halyomorpha halys
AGTAACCCTTTATGCGTAAATATATAACTTTTAAAAATGAAACAATAAAACTTATTGTTGAAGTATCACACTTGTGTTCTCATGCTGTTATAGAACTTTTTGTGATTGTATTATACCGAGAAAAACCCCTATATTATTACTATTATTAAATAGAATATGTTTAAATAATAATTGCATTTAATTTATTTTAATCTATAAAATAATTAGTTGGTAAATTTAGAGCTAAACGTATTAAATCAGTTTATACATAACTGTTCAATGTATTACTTAAATCTAGATTTTTTTAGTATAATTAGGAAAATAGTTGGCAAAATTCCTGGTTTCTCTCTAGGACATTTTGTTAGCTACACTGTTGGCTGCATACATTTCCGCATCTCTGAAACTAAAATCTTTCGCAAAAGTTATATGTTGATAAATATGTGCAATAGATGGTAAGTGATATTGAAAGGGTGATATTAAGAGTTCATATTGGATAATTAATTCAGAGACGTAATTGTGACGTATTTAACAATTTTAAGTCGTCTATAACTGGTCTTCTTGGAGTAAAAGAAATTTATAATTGTTTGATGATTTTTATACACTTTTATCATAAAGAAAACAATATTTATTTCAGAATGAAATAAGTTATTTTAAATATATTTTGAAACTTATTTCCTCTGAATGGAAACAAAAGAATCCCGCTTGACTTCCAATAACGCCTAACTTCAAACCTCTTTTAACTACAAGAAAGCAAGGCATAAGATTAGAAGCAGTTGCATTCATTGTATTTCCCCCCCCCCCATATTTGTGAAAATAATACCGATAATTTAGATCACGTTCTATATTCAAGTGATTATTCGCGATCAGGTGATTTGATACTTGAAATTTAGGAGTTTTTTTTTAATCAAAATTAAATTATCCACTTCTGAAAAGAGAAGGATTCTTAATTCTTTTAAAAAACCTTGATCTTACTCATTATTAAAATTTTCTCCAATCTATTAAGTGTAACAAATAAACATTATCAATAAAAATTTGACATATCCATATGAGATCTTCCTATGGTATGTTTTTAATAATAACTTTCCAAAAGTGGATATATTGACTTTATATTTTATAATTTACTTATTTTTATTTGCAACTGTATAAAAATATCTACAGCATGTAAATTTGATATTGGTTATATGACGTTACAAACATGTGGAGAATCTACCCATTAAAAGAACTCCAAATATTGACTTTTTTTTTTATTGATAGATTTATTTATTGATAGATATTACAATCTGCCACACAGTTGTGGGCAATAGGTAATAAATATTGACTTTTGATAGAAAACTTCTCTATTATAAAAAAAACAAAAACGACGTGCCATTATTTTCTGGACCGCTTTCTATTTATTTATTTTTAAAATTTTAATGATTAAAATTAATTTTAAAAAATAATACGTAGTTTACATAAATTATGACTGGGTTTATGATTAATTTTTTAAAAAATAAATACCTATAAAAATATAGGACATTTTTTCTCCACAAAATGAAAACATTTTTAGTAACAAAAATAATAATATTGACTTTCTGTTCAATGATATTATAATTTATTGTTAGTTTGAGTTGGTATTTTTCACAAGAGGCAGTCGTTACATTGCATTCATAAAAAAATTATTTTATTATGTAGCACATTTTATGTTTATTTTTTACCATTATTTTTCTATTGTTAGTATCTGATTTGAAATTATGGCATTACTATCAATAATTATAATTTTTATTTATTCTGAGACGAGTCCCTTCAGAATAATAATTCAGAAAATAAATACTGGACTGGTTTCTATAAATAACACACTAATTCAAGAGCTCTCACCAATTTACTTTTGAAGCTAAGGACAAAAAAAAAAAGTTATACAATTTCAGCATTTTTTTTCCGACGTTACTCGCTATGAATTTTAAATTTTATTTATCATATACCAATTAATTTATCTTCTTGTTTACAGTAAGAAAGCAGCTGACGATTGCATTGAATGGATTTAAATGCATTAAAAATAACTAAAACAAAATATTGTTTCAGTTAGTTAAAACTAACTTCTTTTCATATAAATTATATGATTTTTACCTGGCAGGTTTCAAAAAAATACTTTGTCACATTAGTTTGCGTATGTATGTATTAACTCGGTTTTTTTTTGCCTACTTAAGCTCATTTAATATGTTTGGCAATATTTTTTTTCTTATTTCATTCAAATGGATTGGTACATAATAACCATTAAACCCATACAGAAAATTAAGTAAAGAAAACAAGAATCCTCAAATACCTGCCTAATATATTTCGACCTGGTATAATAAAAAAAGGTTTCATTGATCGGAATCAGTACGTAGGCCCCAAGCGAACAATAAAATATTTTCATTAATACATTTCATATTTTTAAAACCAAATATTAAATAATTAATTCTAAAATAGGCCATTCATTTAAATTGAAATTGTTATCCATTTACGTCTCTTTAAAAGGATACGAAGCTGTAATTAAAAAGAATAACTAAAATCCCCCATTATTCCTTATTAATATACTTTGTTCCGTTCAAGAGGTATAAAAGCTTTATTTAATCAGTTCCATATATCGGGGAATGATTTATCTAAATTATAATCAGTTATTTAATTGACATATTTAATAGATCGGTCTTTAATTGGGTTGTAAGAGTAATGGATCAGAGAATACTAAACCTAAATAGATGAAATGATTTTGATTATTTAGCGTTATTTCGAACAGATTTTAGTTTTAATTTCTGATAGTTATACACTGATTTTCATTCATAACTAATTAAATCAGCCATATGTCAAAGAACACTTATTATTTTATTTCAATATTAAGTTAATTATTATTTCATTTTTAAGTTAAGTTTATAATTTTGATTTCTCGTAGGTTAAGTGCTAATGGTTGCTTATTTACTGATACACCTTAGGATCTATTACTCGAAGAAAAAAACGCTCCCAATTATTACCCAACGGCTTATTAGGTTAATTAATTATATAACATTGGTAAAAAACAAATAATAAAATATCTAGTGTGTTCATTAACACGAATTTTCTAACCACATAGAGTTCAAAGTCCATTGTAAATATTATCAGTAACTTTGCGAATATTGGCCCAATAAAGATATTTGTCCTCAATTTAATTAATTATCATGAATTTGGTAATTATTGAATTGTTCAGTTCATTGAAAAATATTAACCAGTTTCCATGACTTCTCCCAGAACATTTTTAAAAACATGGTTATTATTTTGAAAGTCCCACATCTTTGGTCTTAATAATCTTAATGATTTTTTTTGTAAGGAATTTAAATTACTTTCAAATAATTACCAAGACACAAATAAAGTTTCATATCTTCATAACTTTTTTTTCTCCTATTTTTCCTTTAAAATTTATTTTATGAACGAAAAGTTGAAGTATCTTAAGGGAAAATTATTAAGTAGGTCTCTACAAAATCCTCTCGTTCAAATGACAACTTTTATTTATTAATTTCTCCTCACCCCAAGATTTTGAGAAAATCATTCTCAATATTATCTAATTGTTCGCATATTTGAAACAAAAAGGCAGATGCTATGAACAAATTCCAAGGGTAATCCTCGTGTGACCTGTAATTTTGGGGCCAAATCTCAACAAAAATATTGAAGGGTAGTTTTATAAAAAAGCATTGGACGGCAAATGGACGGATTTTTATTTCAATTCGATTTTATAATTTTATTCATCTTGTTGCGTTTCAAGATGCATGAATTTGAAAAATTGAATAAATAATAACTTGAATTTTTGGGGGTGTTAGTTTTTCGTTCTTTGTTGATTACAAAGGTTCATTATGACAAATAATAAAACAAAGTTAGTGTACTTTTTAAAATGCAGTATTAGTTTTAGAGTTGGTTTTATTTAAATATGCAAATTGATTATTTTAAAAAATATTTCTAGTTAAATAACCCTAATTATTAAGACATATAAAAGTTCGAGCATTATTTATTTTATTATAAATTTGATAAATTAAAAATAATTATTAAAGTAAAAAAAAAATAAATAAATGAGTAAATATCGAAACAAAAAAATGTGGTTTTATAGATATTATTTAAATCTATATTGTAAAAAAAATTGTTTATATTATATTTGTATAGCTTTTTTTTTTTTAAGACTACGAGAATCGACATTTACTGACATATTTCACAATTAGCACTTTTCTTATGGGAAAATAAATAGTTAAAAACTATTTTTGTTTCTCCTTGACCGCAACCCTGACCATCTTCCTATACATCAATTTTTACGGTCAACTATATATACATATATACTGAATTACTTTACCTTTCTTTTGATAGAAATTTTTGTTTATTAGCTATCATAACATAATATTGATCATCTAGAAGAAATATGAATTTCCCTCTTGAGAAAATAACTTATATAATAAATTATATATTAAAAATTGGAATTGTTATATAGTTAAGTATTCATGTGAATATGTATTAGACACATCATTTTTATTTATTTATAATAATTGATACATAGAAAAAAGAAGAGTCCCTTTTCCTTTAAGGTTTAGTTCAAAATTCTGATTTAACATTAGAATAAGACCAATATGGTAAACATATTTAGTAAATGTCAAATTGTAATTGAAATGTAAATATATTTGGATGTTTACACTTCAAACTTCTTAAACAGATTTTGTTATTTTATTTTATTAAAGACCTTTATTTATGATTTTTAACAACGTTTCAGTGTCTTTATTCTTAGCATCATCAGGTTATCGAATCAGTAATCCCTTATGATTAAATTGATCAATTTGTAATTAAAATTTCGTCAGCATTGAAATAACAAGATATTTTCTTTATGGTTAGGCTCAAAAGTCTGATATAATTTTAGGATGGTCAATATATTGATTTTATAGAGAACTTATTATTATGGTCAATGGCTACAGAAGGTTCAAACGAAAGTAAAATTATTGTTTATAAAATATGTAAATTTTTTATAGCTTCCAGTTTTAAAATGTTTTGTTTTATTGACTCAAGTTTTCAAAACCGAAGACTCAATCCTTCGATCCAGTAATGTCTTGCATTTCGATAATTCATTTACTTGACAAGAACCAATTTTTTTTTTCCAATTTAGAGAAATTTTCAATCAATTCCCGAAGAGCCTGATTTTGAAATAAGAAGGTTTGGCGGGTGACCAAGCATTGGCAAGAACGTGGTGCGCTCTATTGAGCAGATTAGGAACTTCTATTTGCCCCGCCTGGGCTGGTTCCAATTGCCGCCGCTGTTCCCGCCCTTTATGTCTTCGTTTGGTTCAGTTTGTTCCCAGATGGAAGGTGGTATTAAAGAGGGTTGGATACCAGTTAATTATCCGGAAGTATCAAAATAAAAAATATATACACCCAACAAAATTTTAACTTGAACAGATGCATTTTTTTTTTTTTATTTTGCAGTGACTGTTTAGAATATTTTTCATAAACAAATAATTTTTGATTTTTTTCCTCCTCTTTCAGTATAAACTGGGTAACTACACCAGTTATTTTCAAGTAAACATATATTTTTAAATATTAAGAGTTTGTTGTTATTAACCGATTCATACCTGGCACCATTTGTAGTTTAAAACTGGCGCTAATTTTGTAAGGATTGGTTGTTAGCACCTAACTGATAATTAAATATTTAAAAACAAAGGTTAACCTGTCAATAACTGGTGCACTTAACCTAAACGGACAATATTCTTACTTAATTACGAGAAATTTTAGATACTTGTTAATTAAAGTATCACCACTCTAGTATGATAATTTATTTAATTTGTTTGATTTAAAATTTTTTATTTCCCAACTGGAACATTAACTAGTACTGATGTCTATGTTACGACTAGACTGACGAAGGGATGACCTGAACACAGGTTGTTTTTTTTTCAGGAAAAATATAAGTTAAGAAATACTCAATCTGAATCAAATAAAATTTTTCAATTAAAAAATTTTAATTTATGAATAGAGATAAGCAGGTGTGAATCAGGAAAGAATCGGTCTCTGAAGTTGACCCTCACGAGCGATATGTGATCCAGTGATTAATGTTTATTCAGTTGAGTTGAAAAAATTGATTACTTTTTTTTAATGTTTGAGTAGTATCAATGTATTGAATGTAAGCGAACAAGGTGTTTAAGGAAAGAAATAACTATTCTGTTAATTTCATTAAATCATGGACAAGAAGTTTTTCTTTGACTTTTGGACAATTGGCCAAAAATCTTATTGAGGACAGGAACTGGTTATCGAATATTTGCAGTATTTTATTTTTATTTTTGTAATTATTAATATTAAATAAAAACATATTAACTTAAGTTGTGTAGCAGTTATTCGTTGTTTTAATAAAAAAAATTAAATTAAAAAACGGAATGGTGTAAGGAAAACCAATTGAATAACCGTTCAAGAGTATCTATTCGGATCAAGGGTTAAATCGTGGGGAGCAGATTCAGTAAAAAGAAACGAACTTTTCTACTTAGGGTTTTTTATATGAAGCCGACGACATAAAGATTTTTCGTATTTGTTATGTTAAGAAGCTTTATAATATATTATAAATTATATGATATTATGATTATAGGAATTTCATGAATGATCAAAAAAAAATTATAACAATATTTATACAAATATTATACAACTCAATAAAAAACTTATAAACAAAATGGACCAGTTGGCCAACTAGCCGGCATTGTCTCCACCACCATTACCAGTACCAGTACTAGTGCAAGTAATATATTTTTTTGGATGGTTTTGTTTGTTGATAGTATTTTTTAGATATACAGAAACCTTAGAACATCTACAAGTATACAATTCGTATACAATTCGCCATCCTCTTGAATTATTGTTTTATCAAAAAATATTTTAAAAAATGGTATTTGATGTCAATTTACAGAACATTACTTTCTCTAATTGATTTTGATATTGAAAAAATAAATAAATAAAAAAATGGCGCCCGAAAAACTGAAAAGCCTAATTTTTTCACACTGTGCTCAGTATCCTTAGAAGAAAATAATAGCTAAAATTGTCATAAATACGATATTTTTTTATCAATGGTTCATTCATGAATAAGGGTCTTATCCATGGAAATTTTAGATATTAGTTCTACTATAGGTAAATTTTGCTCATCTTTAGTACCAAGCCTTTGAGCGTATACCTGGTTTCACTTTACTTGACTTTTTTAACATGAAAATGAATACATAACCACCCTAGCTGACAAAGATGACGTTGCTGCCACTTCCTGACGGTGCGGGCCCGGTGACCCCAAGCCGCCTTCGGACACTCCTGACAGATAAGAGCTCCAAGATAAGACGCCGTCCTTGCGGGTACGAGGACACAACGCCCTGACCTGCTCAACGGGCGCCCCCTTGTCCCAGGCGTCTTTTATTTTCGGCGGCGTTGTTTTTTTGCGGCCTCTTGGAGAGCCTGTGTCGGTGGCCTCAGCGCTTCCTCGATATGCAGATCTCTCTCAGCCTGTAACAGCTGTTCGCCCAGCGGGTCCTACACGGTTTAAAGTTGCTTTATGGAGTAGTCTTAAGCTGCCAACGTACGATCAATATTATCTTCAATAAATTGTACAATATTTATTACCGTACAATATATTGACCATCTGTCGATCATATTGAAAGCTTTGAAAACAAGGATGATATCTATATTAAATAATGATTTTTTTAATATATATTTCTTGTAATTTATCACTTTATTTAAGATAGATAGAAGCTCTGATGATATGAATCATTTGTGACGAAACTACCCATTAGTAACACTCCAATAATATTTCCAGATTAGAAGGTCTGGAGGTCCCTCGAAGGATTATCAGGAATAGAAAAGGAAGCAACGATAGAAACTTGGGAGGATAGGGAGTTTATTATGGAAGGATTGATATTCAGTTCGGCCTAGATCGGCTACATATGAAATATACAGATTATTATGAACGGTTTTATGTGTAAAAAGTAATGTTAAATATTACATCTTCTCTGGGTTTTAATGAGCAATATTGATTTAATTATAACTAAATAACATAGGTAATACTATAGAAAAGTAATTGTAAACGAGTAATTGGGAAGCACTGTTAGTGTTTATAAAAACACTAACAGTGCTTCCCAATTACTCGTACTTTGCATCTCGCACTTTACTATATATTTTTTTAATTTTAGGCATAACCATTGTCAATGTTAAATTAAATAATGCACTATCTTATTGTAAAAAGGTTCAAAAATGATTAGCTTAAATTATTCTTATTTCGTTTTACTCCTTCATCCACCCGCGCTTCTTCTTCCACTTTTTTAGAAGCTATAAACAATGCAATGTCCACTCATCGTACTTTCATTCATGTTGCCTCTTCAAAGACTAAGGATTGAGCCTTTCAATTACTATTATTATTAAACGAGAAATGATACTAAGAGTATTTTTCTGAAAGCTTTGAGATTGAAGTTAGTTAATCTTTAAAGCGAAAGGCTCGATTGGAAAATGAATACGGGGGACTAATACCTCACATAACAATATAGATCAGTTCTGAACAGAATGAGGATTAATTTCAAGTGTAAAAGTAGGATAGTGAATGAAAAGTTGTGCGGTGAGCACAATTTTTACTTGGCAAGGTAATGAAAGTTATGTGATGCGCTCAAACACCATATTTTTACTTTCACTTACCTACATATGGAATATACAGTAAGGAAAACTATAGCGATGTAAAAAAAATTAGTATTCAATTTTTCGACGGAAATACACATTTAAGGTCCCCTGATAAATTACAGCAGGCAGTGTGTGAATGGCACTGGAAAGGAATGGAAATAAATACGAGCAAAAGTAAGATATAATAAGTGGGGAGGCAAGTGAAAGATCTCGATATATATTGTAACGGAGAAGAAACGTAAGTGGTTGCAGATTTCATCTACCCAGGAATTATAATAGACAGGTTTGGGAAAATAGACTCAGGAATATCAAACTGGATAATGAAGGCTAATGCAGTCTATTACCAGATCTGCAATACTGTAATAGGGAAGCGAAAGGTAGGTAGGAATGTCAAGCTCCAAATCTACAAGTCTGGATACTCATATTTGGAGCTGAAAGTGAATGAAGTTTCTTCGGAGATCGGTGGGGAAGACGAAGATTGTGTCCGAAATGAGAGGATACGCCGGGAACTGGGGATTGCCTCAGTGAAGGACATTCTGCAGACATGGCAGCTGAAATGGTTCGGCTATGTCATTAGAATGGATGAACATTGGGACTCCCTAAAGACCATGGAGTACATACCAGATAACAGAAGGCCTTGACGACGACCAAGGATGTCCTACCTAGAGAATGTCGACAGACTTTGTAGAGCAAGAGGGAAGTATCTTCGTCAGGCCAGGAAACTAGCTGCTAATGTTGGAGCTAGTGGCTGAATCCTACACTGATTAGACACTATAGGGAGAAGCAAAAGAAAAAGATAAGAGGTCCCCTGAAATAATCAAGTTTCGCAAAATGTTCTGTGTGTGTTGTCAGCCTAGCCCAAATACGAAAAGTAAGAAACTGATATTACAAATATATAAGTTATATACCTGCGACGCGACTGTAACTTTCTCGCTGGATCTACATAGGGGAGGATTTATAACTCTAATAGAACTCTATGGAAAGGATTTTTCACATTTTTTTTCGGATTTCCACAAAACAGCTCTTACGATTTTGATTGAACTTCGTTAATCTATGAAAAATTAAGTTATATTTAATATCAAATAGGTCTTATCATCATTGACATAATCTAACAGGACTTAAATGTCGAATTTTAAAAAATCTTCCTCTAACGTACCTTTAATTTTGTTTATTTGATAATAATAACCTGTTTTCATTGTTAGTAATAATAAATAATAGACAAATACAAAATATTAAAGAATTTTCTGAATTAATAAAGGAGAAAAATTCTATTCGAACAGGAAATGCCGAGTCAATTGCATTACTGCTTTGTTATCTTTTGTTAAACTGTTGCATTCTTGGCAGGAACAAAATTTATATTTGTTATTCCCATCTCGAGAAACCCTCAAAAAAGTATTTTTATAACAAGAAAAAAAAATTATTTTAATATAATTTCCGCGTTACCGGTTTTATTGATTTTTTTTTCTCGAAAATCACAAAAGTAGTGATAACTTCAACACGAACCGACTAATCTAAAAAAACTTGGGGGCATACTTAGGTTAGTAAAAATAAGTTACCTTCTCTGCACGCATTGCACCATATTTTTACTTTTCAATATGCTTAGAAATTTTCAACTATTTCTTTCTTTTTTACTCATGTCATTTATGCCCTAACGCATTACATGGCGTGTAATATTAAAGGCTGTAGTCGTAAAATGCATATGAGTTTTTTTTTACTTTAGGATAGAAAATCAACTTTTCAATCTTAAAAGTGTCCTTGTGGACCGATATGTTGTTTACAACATTTTCATTAAAAATAAGTTAAAAACAGACACTATCGTTCTGTGTTAGACCTTTTTTTTTATTTTCTGATAAATTCGAATTGCTAATCATCAGTAATCAGATCTATTTGTATTTTTCTACATAATATCTCATACTTTAAAATCATTTTGACTACTCTTATAAACTTAATTTCCACCTATCATCATTTGAAACAGATAATCTTATCCATCGACATTTATTGTTCAATTGTCCAATTCTAAGTTGAGATAAAACAAATATAATCATTAAATCTGGAATTACTTATCAGGATTTTCATATCTATTACAAACTTTAATTGGAATAACATAGAACTAATCAAAACGGAATTAACGTTGATGGTATTTTCGAAATAACTGTATAGATAATCCTTCCATAATTAACTGTTTATTTAATTATTCAAGGGTTTATATTAAACAAGAAATAATTGTTTATGTTTAGCTATTAATAAGCATAATCTACTTTAAATATTGTTTATAGCATGAATGACTAAAGGTTTTATGTGATTTTTTGGAAAAAATAAAAAACTTTATTTGAAAGAATATTTTAATTTTTTTTTATATGTTACTTACCTATATATGAAAGATATAGTAAGGAAAATTATTGATATCGTACAAATTTTGAATTCCAGTTTTCGAAGAAAAAACACGTTTTTGCGTTCCGCTGAGTCAAAATACCTAATTCTCACAAAACAGTTTGTGCGTGTTGTGGTCAGCCTAGCTCGAAAACTTGATTTGTGACAAAGTAAGGAGCATTAAGGATTTTACGAAGGATTTTGGACTGAATTAGTGGAGCCAAAAGCTCATTTCTGTATGTCCAAATAGGCCTTATAATAGTCATGTAGATTAGTCTTTTATTATATATTTGAAGTTTAGACCGTTTTTCTAGTAAATGTTGTAATAGTTGGAATAAAAAAACAAAGTTAGAAATCGATTCTTTAAAGTGGCATTTCTTCTAGTCGGACGATTTTGGCGAAAAAGTTGCTCCCACGTCCCGGGTGTACACCCACCTTAGATACTTAATTTCAGTTTCGAACTTGGTTTTTGATCAAGGCTGTTCGCAAACAGACTAAGCATTTGGAATCAGGGGACCTCAGAACATGTATATCCATCGAAAACTCTATTTCGAAATACTTTACTTACTATATATTCCATATATAGGTAAGTGGAAGTTAAAAGAATATTGAACTTAGAAAGTTGTAGAAGATAATACAGAATGGTGAAAAATGCATAAATAAAATGTTCCAGCTTGAGTTTGACTATCCGGGCGTATGCTTGGTAGTTTTTAGTTTCATTAGTTTAATAAATGTTTTCGTAACCATAGTCAAGAATAGTTAGTTTTTGGTATTTTATTTAACTCGTATATGAGCCTTTCAGTTGATAATATCACTTTATAAAATTATTTTTAATATTGATTTTATAACAATTTAGCAGTGAATTGATTAAGGGCAGAAAATCAGAAAATCTCAGAAAATCGAGTTTTCCACTCTAAAGTAAGAATAAATATAGATAAAATTTCATTTTTTTCAGATACACATTTTAGTAAAAGAACTCTTTCATTCTCTCATGTCTTCAATAATCAAGTGTTTTCCAAAGTGCATTTGAGATAAGAAGCACTATCCCTCAGATCGAGCTCTCATTCCTTTCAAGTACACCAAAAATACAACGAGGTGACTACCGGCAGAAAGTTATGGCAGGAAATTTCATCAATAAACAGGCTGATGAATTCACTAGTGGACCATGTCAGGTCAGGATACGCACTGACAAATTTGATTCCGTGCCAAATTCGAGATCCTTGACCGACTCTCTAAATTCGTAAGGCTGGCGTGTTTGTGTTTTTGGATTCTTCTGAAATCTGTTAGCTCTAAACGAATTGGAACCGATAATAAACTGTTTACTCAAACTTTTTATATGTTCTTAAAGTAGAATTAAGACGGAATGCCAAAGTGCAAAGAACTCTTCTCTTTAAAATGAACTCGCAGCGTTTCAGCAAATGGATTATTTTTAGTCGATTGATATGTATGAACTAATTTTATTCATAAATGGAAAATTATTTTGTTATTACCTTAATTCTTAGAAAACTATCTCTTTCTTTTATTTTCTTTATTTCTTATTTATTGGTCTTTGACATTTTCCCATCATCACGAACACATCTATTACCAGTGACGTAGGGTACCCTCACATGTGGGGAATAGACTGGGCT
>NW_027116286.1:225804-240615 GCF_000696795.3 Halyomorpha halys
TATATTAGTTATTTGTTTGATATTGGTTAACCTTAATTAAAACAAAATTTTCTTTGATCCTTTAACTCTCAACTTTTATACTCCCTGACGTAGATTTTTATTGATAATAGTTACATTAAGTTGAATTGTGTAAGAATAGAGTTGTTATAAAACTAAAATTTAAATGTTAAAAGATCCCAATTGTGTAAGTAGATAGCTTTTTTTAAAAAAAATTAGAAGAAACGGTCGTTACATTACTTTGATTTTTTTTTTTAAGATTGATGACTTGGGAAATTAGCCTGCATTTGCAAAATCTATTTTATTTTATTTTTTAAATTGATACTTTTTATTTATTAATAGATGTTACAATCTGCCACACAGATGTGGGCAATAGGTAATAGTGATGAATGATTATATTCATACTAAAATAAAATAAAATAAGAATAAAAATAATTAGATAAAATTTAGACAATAAATAAAAAAAAACACATAAAATAATTAAAATCTCTCTTAAAATATAAACAAACAGAAGGATAAAGAAAAAGAACATAATTAAACTATTTGTATGAAAAAATAAATAAATAAAATAAAATAATAATAAAAATAAAATAATCCCTAGTCACATTTACACTCTTATATACAATATTTGCACAATCGACCTGAGGATCCCTGAGCCCACTCTATCCCCCACGTGTGAGGGGTAGAGCAGAGCTTAAAAGATCCCAGCGCATCCCTCTCGACGCATCACTGGTAGTGAGCCAGTGGAGGCTGAGTAAGTGCACTAAAACCTCAACTTGAGTAGAGAATCTGATCACTGCCAGAGCTCCAATTGTTAAGGTATAAAAGGTGGAAATAATAGTGTTATGTTTGAGTGTAAAGTAAAGTATGTGTAAGTAATATATAAAGTTTAGGTTTTCTCGTTGATAATTGCCTGAGGGTCATAATGTCGGAGATTATAAAAAGAAAGATGAGAATAAAAGGATCAAAGAAAATTGTGTTTTAATTAATAATTTTTAAATATATTTTATTATCATTGATACATAACACGTTTTCACATATAACAATCCCTTTGGAACATCTTTATTATAAAATATAAATACATTTTCTTTAGTTTTATCGTCAATTTCGTCTATATAATTACATTTTGTCCTAATTTTCCATGGAAGCTTATTATTCTTAAACCTTCCATTCCAGTTGTTGAAAATTTTGGTGCTACTAGGAAAATGGTGGAACCCTTGTACATTATTATTTGACACCGATAGAGTTAAATGCCGAAAATCTGAAATGGTAAGGTTAAAAACTGTGCTGTGGAATAACCTTTTATATAATAAAATTATTTGATAATATTAACTATTTTTAAACTGAATTATAACTATTATATATAAATACATTTTATTTTGTAAATTTGTGGTTTGTTTAAATATTTATTATGATATATTCAACCTGTTTATAATATCTGCCTAATTTAACTTTTTTATAATTTTTGCCTAATTTAACTTCTTTATAATATCTGCCTAATTTAACTTTTTTATAATATCTGCCTAATTTATGTTTATATTCTTTGAATTTGTTTTAATGTTTAAAACGTTTTTATTTTTTTATATATAAACAAGAGTTTTGTTGATAAGATAGTTGATAGTGTTAAGTTGATGTAAAATTAATAAAATTGTGACAAAATAGGGTGATTTGACTGCTATTAATTATCTGGGCAGAATAGCCTGTGAAAAGTTTTTTAAATAATGTGAGGTGTAAATTTATATTTAAGATTGTCCATGAGGATGGCCAAAACGTTGGACTGTTGATGAAATAATAAAGAGCATTGGAACTTAACATGGATACCCATTGATTTATTTAACAATAAATAATTAAATCTAGAATTCGAAAAGATTATATAAATTGTTATTGACTTTAACGAAACCTGAGATATATTGGCGTGGCCAACAGTATTTTGGCTTCGTAGGATATGCCATCTCCCAACTTAGAAGCCTTTCCATTGTTTCCACTAAAAATAGATTCATTAGATGAATTTATTCTGATTGCCAATATTTTTACTATAGAAACAAATTTACTTCTTTTCTCGGTAAATTCGGTTTTCTTGACATTATATTCGATATTTTTACCAGGTTGCAGCTACCCAGAGATTTGGCAAGATTTATCTAACAGAATATCGCGATCTAACAGAATACCCTCTGAAAAGTTTTTACCATATATTTCAGTAGTATAAATCCTATATAAACATGGCGAAAGTACAGTACCTTGCGCCATCCCACGGGTTAGAGGTTGTGCAGATAAATTATCCTCTTGCTTAGTGGTCAAATAGCGTCCAATGAGGAAGGTTTGCATCATTACAGTTGTTTCTTAGCTCTAAGTGTTCAGTCATTTCACAATCTATTCTTGATAAACGTGCAATAGGGCCGTTTATAGATAGAGTTCAGCGATTTGTTTTTTTATGAACCCCTTTTTGGTCAGGGTGGTAGGTGGTTATCTACAGGGTACCACCCTATTCTAATATCATAGTAGAGGATCAAGAATTCATTTCTTGTGACCACCACAGAAATTAAAGTCAAAGACCCGGCCGTATTCTAACTGGTGCCGCTGCAGTTCCCTAATCGTGACTGCAGGGGCGCCAGTTCGAATCCGACCGGGGAGGGTGTAAGGGTCGACTTGTGTTTCTGTGGCGGTTACACGACTCCCCACCATTGTTAGAATAGGTTGGCTACCTCTAAACAACCACCCAACCTGTATGTCAGATAGAAACCGAAAAGAAAGGTACGCGTACAAGTCATAGTTGTAACCTAAAATTAGTAATACAAGATTCTTTTCAATGAAAGAGTATTGTTAGTTCAGTTCAAAGATCTTGATAGCTCAAAAGTGGACCTCAAGAAGTCCAACACGGAGTTGTAAGGGTTCGATTCCCACCTGGGTTATCTAATAATTATTTCGTGACAGTCACTTTTGAAATGGCCATACTGGTTAGGGTGTAATTGCTAAAATGAACCAAATGACGGACCAGTTCCTCCCATCATTAGATAATTGAACAAAGCGATAGTTCGTGTGATTTCAAAAGTGGACTTCTAAATTGGAGGTTAATCTCACAAGCAAAGTCCATTTAGGCTCAAGGACAATGTTACTTTTTCTGAACACATGTTAGTATTTATTCTAAAAAATAATAATAATAAAATAAAATAAAAATTTATTCATTTTAGTGCCTTGCGAGGAACCTTAGGTAGGTATAGGGTTGATGTAGTTTAATTTTCGAATAAAACAGTTCTATTCCGTTTTGGCAACATCATGATAAAATTATTTTTATAATGATAAATGAGAATAAAATTATTTTTTTATTTTCAATTTCACGAAGACAATTTAAAAAAATATATTATTTAATAAGTTTTGGTTAAGGTTTTTTAAATAATTTGGTTACTATTTGCTATAATAGATCCATGCATGTTATACATAAATACACACATACGTGTACATAGATACGTGTAAAGATGCAAATACCTTTTGCTTTTGCTTTGAGGTGATTTGAATTTTATTTGTTTTCATATTTGTAGTTTTAGACTAAATGAATTTTTAGAAACCAACAGAGTAAAAAATAGTTTAAAAAGCCAATATAGTGAATACAAACAAATTATAGATAATGAAAAACAAACTTTTTTTTTTAGATACCCTTCTGAAAACAAAAATAGGTTTAATTATACATATATATAGCAGAGGTAATAATATAGGTAATAATATACCCGTTTTATTTTTGGATTCCTTGGATTCCCTTGTGGCATTTTAAGGTTAGTTGCAGGGCCCAATGAAAGTGGTGGTATTATGGGGTTTTTGCAGTGGATTATTAGAAAGGGGAGGGGCCGAAATAAATAATTATTATATTTGATTGAAATTTTTATTCTAATAGGGAACAATATTCACCTGTTGTCTATTAGTATACGTTTAATGCGTTTAACTTTTAAGTTTTGTCATATCTTAATGGACGGTCATAAATTGGAGTTGAAGAGCAAAAGTTGTCTTAGTAAATATTTCTACTCTTAATTGTTGGGAGTTGTAGACAGAAAACATACTTGAAATTCCGGTCTACTAAAGATAGTTGTTTATTATCTTCAACAATTTATTTTGAATGACCTCTAATTTTCAGTTGTTAGGATTACTACACTTGTACCAACAATAAAATAGTCAGACAGGAGTGGACTATGTTATTAGTTGGTGTATGACAGTTATTTATTGGATCATTTTCTTTGACGGTGATAATTAAGAATTTCTACTTAGTGAAGGATAATTTTTTTAATATTTTATGCTCCATTATATTAAAAAAAATACTCTAAAATATAGGAGGAAGATGGTCTGGGTGCGGTTATAAGAACTAAAATATTAATTAAACTATTTATTCTGAGCTAACGTTTCGCCTCACTTTGCAGAGTTTCATCAGGGCCAAAAAAAATATATATATATACAAACAACTAAAATAATAACAAAGTAAGAGAATAGATAACCTGAAAGTAAAGTAAACTATAGTGTGGCTAAATATGTTTTAAAATATGTTAAAATTTATATAAAGAGGAACGAATTAAATAAAAAAAAACATAATTGTGGTGTGGAAAACATAATTTTGTTTTTTTTTAAATTTATTTCGTTCCTTTTTATATAAACTTTCATATATTTTAAATCATATTTAGCTACACTTTTGTTTACTTTTATTTCATGTCATTTATTAACTTACTTTGTTAATTATTTTAGTTGTTTCTATCTTTTATACAGCTCCTATGCACTGGGACGTGGGGAAATCTTGACTCATAATAAATAGTTTAATAACTATATGAATTCTTGACCGTACTCGGACTATCTTCCTTTTATATTTTGCACACGATCAATCAAAGATCTTCCAATATGTTTGGAAAATGTAAAAGATTACAAAAGTTTTTAATTTACTTGTAATTCTATTGGATGTACCTATCATTTCGATGTAGATTGTGCAATCATCAGACAAGTAGCTTCATGTGTTTAAACAATTTTGCAAATTCCTAATGCTTATTCCATGACCATATCACAGCGAAGTCACCATTCCCGGTCCCCAGACAGGAGCAGTTTCTCTTGGGTACCGAAGCCTACTAATTATAGCAGGTCCGAAGACCCTTCCCCGGAGAGGTCGCGAGGTACATTGCCGATACGGCCGACACTAGAAATAGACGAGACTGGCCGCAGATTTACATACAAAGCGAGTACAGTCGGTTCGCGCGGAGAACTGGTCCTCGCCCGGTCCCTCGTAAATAAGATCCACTCTGGGGTTATGGCCCCGACAATGCGGACCAGACGGTACTAACGGGCTAATGAGTCAGTGGGCTCTGTACCGAGGGACTGTACCATGGTGTGGGCGGAGGATGGCACATTCTTAATACGCACTGCAACTGCCTTCGCCTGCCAAAACATCCGGACATCGATTTAAAAAAAAAATACTGTACATTACTATTGAATGCCACAGGATGTCACATTTAGTAGGAATAATTTATTACTTGAGTTAGTTGTACATACACATACTTACTGTCTGTATTTTAGTGGTTCTCAAGATGATGTTTTATGTGACCCTATCATACATTATTTTATTTTTCGTTTCTCTCCACCTGGTTACTTTTGTATACGAGGAGAGGGATTATTCTAGTTACAACCAACCTATTCTAACTAAAGAGAGAGGGTAGAATTTTCATTTCATGGAACCTCCCTGAAATGAAGTCAACCCGCCCAGGAACCGGAATCGAACGGACGCCGTTGCAGCCATAGACTTCCTTCCTCATCTCTGGACCTCTTTTGCAACCACTGAAATGAAAAAGACCTCCTAAATCTTAATAATTGTAAAATCTATTTCTTCAAAATGTTACTAACCCAAATATAAACTAGATGTGTATTAGACAGGGTATCCATGAACCTTTTATAACGATATAGTAAAATTAATCCTTTGGATTAAAACAATTTCACTACATAAATGAGTAGTTTTCTATTAATGGTCTACTATATATCATATCCAATTAAAATTGTATACATATATATAATATTATATTACAAAATTCTTAAATAATATTAAAGACTTCCATATTTACACTTGACCTCTTCTCTCCTGCTGCTTTTATGATACTAAAAGGCAGCGGAGGCGGAATACGAATAATTTCCAATTTTTTTTTCCTACCTCCTATAAAAATATAACAAACAAATTACAAATATATACAAGGAAAGAATATTATGTACATATGGCGGGGAATGAAAACATCTTGTTTTGCCAGTATAGCATTGTAACATAGATTGCCGGGTCCGCTGAAGGCGGTGTCGTCAGTGATGGCATGTGTTTGCGTGAAGCAAACAAAGAATAATTTCCAAACGATTTCAAGTTCATTATATAATGTATGTGAGGCTTTACATGTAACGGGCAATTCACAAATAATTAAAAATTGATTTTATTCCGCATTACACTATTTAAAAAAAACTAACTCTACTTTATGAAATTTTACTCATTTATAGTGTTTTTGCTAGAAGTTATTTGTTTTGGCTTCGAATGTATAGAGTATCGAAAAAAATAATGATTATTTGCAGTTTGCGTTACATAATTATATATTTATGTAATTACATTATATAATCATAACTCGATTAATTTAGAACAACTATTTTTATATTATACGATTGCTTGTTGTTATGTTAATATTCTCAATACAGGTTGCCTAATTTCCGAATTTTTGTTTTTTATAAATTAAAAACAAATTCTCTGAAAAATGGCCTCATTTCTTTTTTTTTTTTAACACTTACCTCAAAATTATTTTATTATCAGAATTATTATTATTTACTTAATGCCGTTATGTTTTTAGAAAATATTCCACAGTTCAGGTTTGCTGCATTTTATTTGTATTTTTTTTAGTTGGATTAGATGAAAATTCATAGGTCATTTTTCGTTTATGAGGAACAAACATCATATCATAATGAAATTAACTATGCAAAATAAAAGCAAAACATTACGGGTTATTAATAATTTCAAACTTTTAGTTATATTTATAAAGTTTTTTTTTTTTATTTTGACAAAATTTTATGATAAATTGAATTGAATATGCATGAATATGAAATCCATATGCAATTGAGAAAAGGCTTAGCATCGACAATCGTCATTTGCTACATGTAACATCTTGCATATAAATTTTTGTTATATTTTATTTTATTATAATTATATTTGGTGTTATATTATTAGGTATCTAATTACTTCAGGTTCATCCTGGTATTTGGTAAATATTACTGACCACGACTGATTGCAATATTGATCTATATTTCTTCCTTGAAGGAACAATTATATTATATTCAGACTCCATCTGCACTATTGTTCCCATCTAATTTTGGATGTATGTTTATAGAGTTAATTGAACAGGTTGCAATATCTCTGATTCGGGGCACTCACATATTGTACTCCTGAAGGATATACAATGATATTCCACATTGAACATATAATTATTGTATTAAAAAATAAAAATAGGTAATTAAATTCAGAATTAGAATGGAGACATTTAATTTATTTTTCGCACCATGAGAGGCTTATCAGTATCTACATTTTTAGAAAAAATAAAAATAATTGTTTTTAATTTCTTTTACTTTGGTAATTCAATTTGTATTTAATCCTGCTAGTGAAACAGCAAGATACCTGTGAATTCACCACGATCGCCACCATACCTGGAATCACCTTATCAACATTAAACTAACTCAAATCTTGGCAATGTTAGCAATGCCATACCCGATCGTAAATAGAAAATCTAAATTAAAACCAAAACAACTATTCTTATTTAGTAAGTCTTGACAAGGGCATCCTTTACGAAAAGGAAAAAAATACAATCATATCAAAAGTCTTAAGAATCGCAGTGGATGCTCGTTGGTTTGTAAAAGCAGCCCATTGTATCGAGAAATACAAATGGAATCAAGAGTAAATCAAAAACCGGTTCATAAAATTCCATTTCCTGTTACTGACAGTTAAAAGAGTGTTAATTAAACCTTAACAAATATTTATAGCAATTTTAACTATAATTAATTAAATATTATATTATACTAGATTAAATTTAATAACATTTTAATTAAATAATTGTATATACTATCGTCATTATTACATTGTTTATCATGCAGTACTAAGAAACTCTAAAGCTATGTTTATTTGCAAAGATAAATAAAATAACATGTTTTGATTTATAGACATAAAAAAATAAATGTAAAATTATACCACATCGTTTTTTCTACCCATCAATAAAAATGCAGTTGCATCCGAAGGACTACTGTAAATCATACTGGGAACTGAAGACTACAGACCTCATAACCTTGTGACTTTTTTGATTGGAAACTTGTGGTTCTTAAAATATATTGCATCTTAAGATGAATAGATAAAAAATAAATGAACTGCTTTGAAAATATACTCAACAATAAAGGTGGAAGTTTACTTTATTACATAACTTCGTCCATGGATATCGATTGGTAGGTGATATTAATTTTCGTGTTCGCTGTTTAGTCGATTTAGTTCGAGAACCACATTGAAAAGAGAGAAGATCCATTTTTTTTAGTGTTTTAACGAAATATACTACACAAAATTATAATTTATATAATTATACTACTATAAATTATACTAAGAAAAATTGTAATTGTTCAAAATTATTCTTTCACTATCTTGCTTTGTTATTCTTTTGGTCTATTATTTTCATTGGGGAATCTATCCGACAAATCAAGAAAAAAGAATTAAGCTTCCGCTGAAACTTGAGGATTTACGATTCAAAAAAATAGAATTTAAAATATGTATATATCCGTCAGCGGTTTTTCTATGCAAATTTTTTGCATATTACTGTGCTTGTTTGCTTTTTTAATTTGCCACTGTCGATATTACTATCCATTACTTCGTTTTAAAATGGCGATTAGAGATTTCATTCTCCCAAAACGCGGCCACATAAGGATGGAGAAAAGTAATATAATGTGTTTTCGAATCAGTACTCAAAAAAAGTAAATAAATAAAAATATATCCTAAACGGGTGGACCTATTTTGTTTATGATTCCGGCACTAGAATTCGGAAACTTTTTGTTCAGTATCGAGAAAAACTGATTTTCAAAAAAATGCACCACTAAAACGGCTCTACGATTTTTATGATTCTATTACTCTTCTTAAAACCATTTATTAAATACAATAATTCCCTGAGGAAAAACAGAAAAATAAAGTGAAGCAAACTTGTGATTAAATATGTTAATTATTGCAAGTTATTACAGAAAAATAATCCATTATGTTGTATTGTGCAGATGTCTTTGTTTTTTAATAGTTTTATTTAAAGTTGAACTATTAATGCTAGTTTAATATAATATATAGTAGTGTATAGCGTAGGGATAACAGTTTTTATGATATTAGCATATGAATTTGAATTTTGCGTATGAAATTTTGACGTAACAATTTGAAATCAATTTCTTATAGCAAATAACATAAAAACTAGTACTCCTACGAAGATAAACGCCATAGACTGTTTTATAGTGTATTAAGTTAGCTTTAATTTGAGTGCTATTAGAAACCTGTAAATCGAAAGGTTTTTGTGATATAGATTTCTCAAAATAAATTCACTAACTTCTGATTTTTCAGTACATTTTTTTATGAAATATTGCTTTTTAAAAAGCAATTTGTCGTAACCTATTAAACGTAAATAGCTCTATTAGGGCTCATATTTTAGCCAATTTACTCTACTTTAAATGATGTTCTCTTAGGTTTCTAGTGCTGTTGATAGTTTTAATGATATAGAACTCCTAATGAAAACATTGTTTTTTAACGTTTTGAAAAAGCTGCCATTTTTCATTTCCCTACCTATACTTGGCATACTTATCAATTTAGATAATACTTCTTTTATTCTCATTATCTTAACCATGAAAGAGCTCAAGGGAATGACCCAAACGGAAGAGCATGCGAACACCAAGGTCAGGGCTATTTCCAAGGCAGCGAAAAAATATTTCGGTCCGGGGATTACTGCTCCTCCCACCCCATCGGCTATAAAAAAGCAAAGAAAAAACAGCCGACACTAAAGAAAGAGCAGACGTAAAGATGTCTAAAATAGAAGAAGAGAGAGAGTAAACAGAGATTGGGCCCGTTGGGGTCTTTGACACCGTACACCAAAGAGTAGTCCCTTCGTTAGCGGAGAATATTTCCCTCTCTAATGATATGTTTATTGTGTTCAAAGTGTCTTTTTTATTAGGTCGTTAAAATAAAACTTGGCAGAGCGTTAGGGATATGAATCAGTCGGTCAGTGAAGTCGCTGACGTCGTCCATTTCTTGTGGTTCGAGCTTCTAATGGCTTTTTGGTCATGTTGGATATCTATCCTGCTTTGTCGCAGCCTATGCAGGCAATGAAACATTATCAATTTTAAAAGAAATCTTGTGGATTTAATGTAACCAAATATTTTTTTTAACAAAAGTAAAACAATAAAACTGTATAATTTCAATCAAATTAGTAAAATAATACTAACTTAAATGTTACAAGCCTAAACAATTTATTTATTACGAACAACTTTATTAGTGTTGTATTGTCTTTAGTGGAATTCACTTTTAAATTACTAATTATAAATCAGAATGATCAAGGAAAAATGTTTTTAGGGCCTTATTATACCCACATAGGAAAAAAAAAAATACATCAGAATAAAATTTATTTGCATGTTATTTCATTTTACACACACATACAAACACACTTATATATATATACATATATTATTTTGGTGACGTTTCGGTTAAATGTTAAAATCCTTTGGTATTATTAATACAACTCCATGGAAGTATTATTTGACATTTTTTCTAGGAGCTTCTATTATATAATATATTAATTAACATCAAACTTAAACTAATTACTACACATTACTTATTTGTGTTTCATTTGACCGCACCCCCAACCATCATCTCCTAGTAATATATTAAACATTTACAATATTTCTGACAAAAAAAAAAAAAATGTAGACTGTTGTTTTAATCTTGTTTTGGGCAAAATTAATTTTTTATGTTATATTTTTCAAACATATTTGGAAACAAATTTGAATATTATTTTTTATGTTAATTTTTGCCTCCAACATTGTCTGATCATTGCCAATTTTATTTTTATTTTATCCGTGTTTTATCACTTTCAAACAGACTATTTGCCATTGTTGCTATATTAGTACTCTCTGTTGGGCAGTTAATTCAAATATTTTTGTTAGTGATATGGGCAATTTGTTATTTATATTGAAGTTTGGCATATGATACATTTATTTTTTTTGTGCCCTCTAGTGACATTCGATTGAGTCTTGTGTTGATATTTTTACCATACCATATTAAAAATTATTGATATAATTAATAAAAAGTAACGATGGAATATATTAAGCATTAAAAATTATATATATCCTTGTGAAGGTAGATTTCGTTAATAAATGGGTAATATAAAATAGGTTAGTATGATTAATTAAATTAAGAGTATATATTTTTTTAGGTAAACTACCATTATTTTAGAAATTGATAATAAAAAAAAATTAGACTGCATAATGAAATTTTGTGATAATAATTGATGGGTATAATTGTTTTTAAAATTGAATCTAATTGGGCATAATATCCTTTAATAGAGAACAAAAATTAAACACAAATATACCAAATTTAAGATATGATAAAGAAAGTACAGTAGTATTGTTTATCGATTAAAAAAAAAAAGTGATTTTCTTGATAATTGACTAAGGGCCAAAACGTTGGAGAGAAATAAAAAATAGTTGAGAGAATTTACTAAATGAAATTTGTGTTTTAAATAAATAGTTTAGTATAAATAAAATAGTACAGAAAATGCAATAAATTATAAATAAAATAAAAATAATGAGAAAGAAATATAAATCATAAAAACCTAAACCCGAATAAAAGATGGAGATATACCAAGTTTGAGCATTCTTAATTAATATTCATAATTTTTAATATTCTTCTTATTTTTTAAAATTTAGAATCTACTAAATTATTTATTAATTTGGTGCAGCATTGGATGAAAAAATATTATATTTTTATTTTACCCTAAAAGTCTCCAAAATTAATAAAAATGTGAAAATGCCTTTTATATTCATTTAAGTTTGATGTTATCATGATTATTAATATAATGTATAAAATAAATACTTTTTTTTTACTGTGTGCTCCCTGATTTTACAGAGAAAAGCTTAGAAATGATTGTAATTACTAGATTTATAAGAAATTTTAGCTGAAGAAGTAATTTTACTGATTATGATAAAGTTTAAATCTTAAATATAATTTTCTGAAAGATTCTGTGTTGATAATAAACAGTGAAGTAAAAAAAAAGTATTTATTTTATACCTTATAATAAAAAACGTCAAACTTAAATGAATATACCTCATATATTTATTTAAGTTTGATGTTTTAATGATTATTAATATAATGTATAAAATAAATACTTTTTTTTTTTTTACTCACTGCTTATTATCAACAAAGAATCTTTCAGAAAAGATTAAGATTTAAACGTTATCATAATCAGTAAAATTACTTCTTCAGCTAAAATTTCTCATAAATTTAGTAATTATAATCATATCTAAGCCTTTCTCTGTAAAATCTGAGAGCATGATTACATTTAAAGAATGTTAAAGCTTTAGTTTAATTATGAATCATTATGTAAATGCGTATTTGATACTTTTTCCCATTCAACTTACCGACTACATGAAATCGAATCACTCTTCATAAACCTCTTGGAGAATGAAAACATTGTTGCAAAACAAAGCAGTGGCTGTTGAGATAAAGAATTACTTATGTCTGCTTGGTCTACTTAATGTGCGGAGCTCAGCTCGACTGTCTCAATCTTGCAAGTACAAACGTATTCATCAATATTCTCTGTGATTCAATGCAACTATGATAATACCATTTTTAGATTTTCTCTCGGAATCAATTGTAAAATTTAAAGGCAACAAAAATTACTTGTTAATATTTTTGAAAAATTCCGCAATCCGTTACAGAATAATAATGCTCGTCAAATTTGTTTCCAATCTTCAAAATTTTGGCATTACCAATCCAATTAATAGATACTCTAGATAATAGATTTAATCTTTTAAAAATACTTTTAAGTTTTTGATCAAATGGACTTTATATTATTACAGATTTGAAAATAACGTTGTTATAATGTTAGATATCATGATTAAATATATATATATTTTTTGTTCGTTTTTGTTCTGTTTATGATTTTTTTTAAAGAAAAAAAAGCAAGGTATCAAAATAGTAACAAAAACGATTTATTATTAACCAACATTTCGCCCCACTTTGCAGGGCTTCGTCAGGGCTGATAAGAATGGCGTTCTGCTGCCAACTGAGTTGGTAACCCGGACTATCTTCCCCCAAACAAAATTAATATTTTTTTTAATTTTGATCGATAGGCATATTTTTTAGTTATTCTATCCATATTCAAGATAAATCGAATTAAAATCCTGTACAAAATGATGTATGCCGCTTTAATTTAAAGTTGAAGTTGTTTCTTCACTTTTTATTTTTCTCAGTATTTTTACAAAATTGATAGTGTGAAAATAATAAAGGATAATAATAAGATTCTTTTTAGTGTTATCCTAACTCCCACCCTTTAAATGTTTAAATTTTTAAGAACAGAAGTTGAGTCCATTCATCCTAAAAACAAGGAGTACCTTGATGAAACGACCTTGACCGAGACACAAAGATTATTCTTGGGTGAAGAAAATAGTTTCAAAAGTTTGTGGCGCCCAAATCACTCAAATCAAATAACAAGCTTCAATTATCCAATTATTGTCCTTGGCCATCAGAGCAAAACCAATCTATTATGTTTTGCTAGAAAATGTTGAATTTTGTTTCACTTTAACGTTGTTTTCTATTGTGCTTGCTATGCCAAGAATACCTTTCTAAATATGTGCTATCACTAATTAAAGATATATAATGACCAATTAACTTGTACATACGTTATTTATATATCGTAAGTTATTTTATATATCATATAATACACAGTAATTTATATATCATAACCGAAAATTAGGTGTTAACCTATATCTGTAACGATAATTCAAACAGAATTTTCCCAGAAAACGAAAGCAAAAGAAAATCCTAACATTTGGCTATTCCTATACGATCCTTCCTTACGATATCTAGCAAATTTCCTCATTAGAAGAGTTAGCCTATCTTCTCGTTTAAAGGAAGATCGCTCAACATTTAGAAAAACATAAAAGCAAAAACCCACCAACGGCGTAGACGATGAGAAAAGGGAACCGAGGAGGTAAGATTTATAGTAAAGAAATTGAAATAAAGGGCCTAGCAAGAAAAATAAAGAAGCCGTGGGGATAAAAAGATATAGGAAGAGAGAAGAGAGATTTAAGATGGGCCCGGAGGAGGAAAATGCACATTGCACATGGACCGCTGCCTATGCTAATGCACCCTGCAACAATGGGCTCCCCTCTCCCGTGTAGTGCAACTGTTGTCCCTTCTTCCTTTTGTATAGTTTCTTATTTCTTATTTTATATTGTTTTACTTTTACTCCGAGGGGGTAGTCACCTCGCTCTAGTCTGCTCAATAGACGGACTGCAACGGATGTGCATTCCGAGCAGATGCGCGAAACCGGTTGTAGTCATAGGTTGATGTTAAGATTTCGTGTACGATCGTCCGTGCGTATACTGTTCTCTTCGAGCAATATAATATGTTTTCAGTAACATATTGTATTTGAATGATGTACAATAGTTAGTGTCAATACACTTACTTTAATGCTTTTTTAATTTAAAGTGTATAAAGCTCTATATTGTAATAATATTGTGAAATTAAAAATAATTTTAATTAAATTATAAATAAATTAA